>NW_010972775.1:11974186-12022757 GCF_000737465.1 Haliaeetus leucocephalus
GGGGCGCCGCCCCCCCCCCCCTGCCGTTCCCGCTGCTTTCCCAGCTGCGGCCGCTGCACCCACCGCTGCTCCAGCTGCGGCTCCAGCTGCCCCCTCCCTTCCTCCCTCCTTCCCTCCTCCTCCTCCTCCTTTTTCCCCTCCTCTCTCCCCCCCCTCCTCTTCAAGTATCGCCCGCGCAACACTTTCTCGCGAGAGAGAGGTGAATAAAAATGTCCCCCCCGCCCCCGAACCGCCGCCCGGGGGGCTCCGGGGGCGCTCGGCGGTGCCCGGGCGGCTCCCGGGGCGGGAGGCCCCTGGCGAGCCCCGCGGCCGGTCACCTGCGGCAAGCCGCCGGCCCGGGGCTGGAGCGGGGGATGCTCTGCCCCGAGAGGCTCGCCGGGAGCGCAGGCAGCGTGCGGTCCTGCCCGGGAGGACGGGGCTCTGCCGCCTCCCTCGGCCGCGGGGGAAGCCGCGGCCGGGCAGCGCTGCCTGCTCAGGTTACCCCGCGGCTCCGTCCCCCCCCGGCTTACACGGAGGCAGAAGCGTTAGCATCTGGGCTCGTCCCGATGCCGAGCAGCGAAGTGCGTAACACAGGACTGGGGGGGGAACTGAAGGAAGTGGACGCCTGTGCCTCCCTCTAAAAATACATACACGTCCGAGAGGTGCAGCGTTTTGCACCTATGTAGCGGCTTAAGGAAAAAACTTAATAGTATCTGTTTCCCTTATAAGGAAAAACAGCAGCGGTGTTGGCTTTACCTTAGAAGCTGCTGCAGAGCGAGTAAGGCGCTTTCTAGCAACTAGCATGGCACAAGACACCGACGCACCGAGCTCTTCTGTATGTACTCCTCGATCTCTACAGCCAGCTCCAGAGCAAAAGTATGCCTCATCCTCATCAAGGAAAGGAAAAAAAGCCCTGCAGTTTGTATTTATGCTTTTAGGTTGATTTAGAAATCCTGAAATGCTGAAGAAGAGCAAACCACTACCACCCCTTGAAAGGTAGAAAGTTTTAATACTGAAATAATTCAGGGGAGGGGGGGAGAACAGTTAATAGAGTTCAAGCCCAGATTGTATACCCCACTCAAGTAGCGCAGTGCCGAGATTATCCCATTTCAACATACACAGAAAATACAAAACAAAAAAAAGCAAACCTATTAGACTGAAAGGAAATTATATTTATGCTGCTCTCCACTTATAAATATTTTGGCAGAAGTGTTGCATTTCCTATTTCGCAGGTATTTTCAGTTTTTGTTGGTTTCGGGCAGGTACTGATGGTGAATGGTTCTGTTTATTGAACTGATGTTGCAAAAGCTCAGGTGCACAATTTTAGAAGCAAGCAGCTGACCACCCACCCACAGCAGCTGCCAAACCACCCTGGCCAGAGATAAATGCATGGTGTGTTGTGTACCACTAATTCACTATTAGGAAAAAAGGGAGTACCATGTAAGATTTCCTAGTATCAATCTCTGTTTACAGCTGAAATGCAGTGGTGACACAAAATATGATAGATGCTGTTTGAAATACATAGTTTGAATTGGTTTATAGCGGGTTTTATATTATGTATATAAATATGCATTATCCTTCTAAATGTACATAGAAGTATTTGAAGTAGTACAGGAAGTGCTGTATTTGTGTGTGCCCACCACCTTAACAGCATTCTAACCCTTATGGCTGATTTTTATCAAGAGAAGTGGTGGATTCTGCAAATTACAAAACAGTCATTTGATTTTGACCATTCCAGTGTTACTGTTTAGCAGTTTAACATGAAAACTTTCAGACAGACACTTAATACACAGGTAAAATGTAGATGTGCAATAAAATACTATGAGATATTGGCACAAGAAAGAAGTAATGGGATTCAGAGTACGGCTCTTCAGTGTTTCTGAACAAGGCTCAAGATAGTAGTGGTATAAGGTTTGGGTTGCTATTTTGTAACTTGTACAAAATGAATCAAGGGAATTAACTGTAATTCTGCAGGGAGAGTATTACTGAGTTGCAGTTTGCACCATACGAGTAGATATCAGAGGTTTCGATAAATGCAAAATGTTGATTTTCCTGCTACAATCCAGATGGATAAATAGGAATTTGAGTTTTCAAAGTTTTTCTTGTTTGTCTGCCACATAAGCAAAGATAAGATTTTTTTTTTTTTTAATGCCTATGCTTGTTGAAGAGACAATATAGCATCGTGTAAAGGATTTTGTATTTCTTTTGCGGTGGCAAATTAAAATTTGCTCAAAAAAGAAAAAAAGAGACCAGGATAAAGGTGGTAGTAACTGTCCCTGCTATTAAGCAAGCCAGGACATGCAGTACATTGATATACAAGTCTCTTCCTTTATTCTCATCTATGTGTACAGCAAAATCTAAACATTTATTTAGTCAATATAGAAGGTAAATATGCTTAAACCAAACCACTGCAAAAAAAATGTTGCCAGATATTTACTAATTATGTTTATAATGCGAAGACAGAATTTACCAGTAAACAAAAGTGAGTTACGAAAGGAATTCTGGGGTACTATTTACTCAAACATTCTTTCAGTTTCAACATTTTCTGTTTGAACGGCTTTAATTTTCTGGATGAGCTACCAGAAAAATATCTAGTCTGTGTCACAGGTTAGTGGGATGATTTTCTCATATCTTCTAGGACATTTTATGATGTATTATTTGGGATCTTGCATGGTTGCAGAAATGTGGATTACACTATATGAAGTAATGTTACATGGTATGTGGGCTGTCTGTTAATTAATCTAGTGAAATATGTAGCATATCATCAACCTCTGGTGTGTCATTTTTAAGAATATGCTTATATATTGGAAGTACTTAAATTGTTGAAAACTTTAAAATAGTGCCCACCTGGGTTCTCAAACCACTAGAAAAATACACTGGTACAAGCAAAAGACTTAAAACAACTTCTGCTCTCTGCTGCTGAACAGATCTACTAATAAGGGTCATCCACACACTTTCCCGCAGCCACTCGAGCCTTTGCAAACATTTGGACTCTGAAGAATATCTAGACAAACAGATTCCTATACGGCCTCCAAAACTCATCCACTCAGAAGTTTCACTCAAGGAAAAAAAACAAAGCAGCAATTCTGATGATCCAGTTGATCACCATCTCCCATGACAAATAAAAAGAAGAACTCTTAGATTAACCAAGATCAAGAAGCTCTGTGATATTTTAGCTCCTTGATCAAACCCTGGAATCAAACTTAGAAATAAAAGACACCAAGAACAAGGCATATAACATCATTGCTACATGTATAGCAGAATTTGCCGTAACACATAAGCAACTATTTTTCCACAATGCTGATTCTTCCAGATGATTTGGAGGATCTTATAGCTGTTTCTTGGAGGATGTAGATGGCATGGACTGTGGTGCCAGGGCCCAAAATCAGGGAAGGATAATTATAGGTAGATTGATTATATCAGGGAAGGATAGAGAAGACTTTTGCAGTCAGGTATCAGCTTGAAAGCAATGATCCTAAATATTTACATAACTGCACACACGTTTTAAATCAAGTCCAGTACATTCCTCTAGTAAGATATATGCTCCTAGCTAGCCATGCCTTAGTGCACCTCCCTGTGCTTATCAACATCATGTACATAAACCATTTTATACAGTGGCTAAATTATTAAAATTTAACTGATTGTCAGAGAAATACCTGTTTGTCCTGCTTTTCAACGTTCATAAAAACATTGAAGTTTCCAGTGCTGCTGATCTTTGTGTTCAGCAGCAGTGATGCTAAGTACTGGTCTCCCTCCTTCCTGGCCTTTATCTAGCTGGTCCTCTCTTCATCTTACGCAAACATTCCTTCCTCTCCTCCTGTGGGATGCTTATCAGAATATTAATATTTTAGACAAATTGTTTTGAAATGTTGCAAACAAACAAAAAAATCTTCTCACTGGAAGTACTGTGATAGAGTTGGGACTTCATTTCTTTAGGTTTTTTTTATTTCAATTTATATGAACTTTTGCAATAATTGTATTTTTTGATCTGTAAATTTACTCCAACCCAAGTGAGCAAAAAAAAAAAAGTATGTCCATCCTACATATTTCTTTATTAAGAAAGCCTTGATTATGCCAGTGAAAACAAATAGTGTGGGAAAGTTTTAGTGTGTGTATTTTTTAAAGTACATTACAAGCACAAACAGTAATTGCATCCAGACAACCAATTAACTGGTTTAAATATTAAAAAAAAAAAAATAGGTAACAAACTGTCACACATTTTTCTTAATGCTGTTTGGTCAGACAAGCTGTGATAACTAGCTATGAAATCCACTAACGATAGCTTTTGGGGGACAAATTTCACTTAAGACTTTTACTTCATTTTTACAAATGGTTTTATTTGAAGTTTTCATCTGTCAGCTGAGGTTATAATGATGGAGGAAGAAATCCAACCTACATTAGCATATAATTCCATAATTTGTGATACTGTGCAAAGTGTTGGGGTAATACTTCTGTAATAGTATAAGAATTAAAAGAAGGTCTCTCTTGGCTCAGGCATTAGGGGCCTATGTGCTTCTGTGGAAATTCCAGTATTTTATCTCAGTTGTATCCTAGATGACCATAAACCTATTACATTTTATAGGGATTCAGAACACGTCTCTCCTATTTATGCCTGTATGGAATAGTTTTAGCACAGAATTTATGTTGTTTTAAACAAAACAATTCCTTTAATTTTTAAGACCAAGGCAAGTTTTGGTATCACCCCACCAGAACCTGTAGAAGTCAAACAAGAATTGGATTTGTCCTTACTAAGATCTGAATGAAACAGATGTTTTTAATCCTCTGAAACACCTGGATTCTTCAGTATCAGTGACAAAGAAAGCATGAGGCAACTCAAGAGATGCTGAATTCAGATACCCCCTTCTCAGTAATATTTTTAGGAAAGTTCTGTACCACATTCATAGCTATTTTCTTTTCTAAAACTAGGTCTCATTTTAAATCCATCCTTACCTAGTAAGAGTGAAACTGTTATACTACATCTCCATTTATTAAAGACATGTGAGATTACATTAACAGAGTTATTCATGGGGGTCCTAAAGAAAAGACAACTAAACCAGAAGAAATCCTATTACTTTTATTCTGTCCTCCAGGAAGAGGAAGCACAACCTATTTTTTGTAAGACGTGTTGAATAGAAATACAACTAAAATACAGTGGAATGGATATTTTTTTTTTTTAATCCTAGTCTAATACAATACATATGTTGACATATTTAATTCTACGCGTACAGTTAGAAAACCTAAAGTTTAACAATAGCAATTGTTTCTTTGATTTAAAAAGAAAAATTTTAATCCAGCCTTAGTGAAAGAAAAGGAAATACATATACTACTACCTTCTGTCAGCTATAACTCTGTCAAATTTAATGGGAACTTTGCTAGAGTAACAGTTGCAAGCTGAGTTTCCTCAATCTTACATTTGTCCCAGATGAGCCCTTAAATCCCACCTGTAAACTCAGAAGCAAAGTGAAACAAATTTCATGGCTTAGCTTGAAATGCCAACTGCTGGGTGAATTTTCAGGCTAAGACATTGAGCAGAACAGATACAACTTTTTATTAGAATTAACACATTCCTAGTGGGTGGAAATCAGTAACTAGGAGCCTCTTCTTGTAGCTCTCGTTTATGCAGAACTCCCTACTGACTTGAACAAAGACAGCTGAATCAGGCCCTACATTCCTTCAAACGTTGTGTCAGCAAGGGATTGGGTGTCTCTGCCTCTGTTTTCCATCCCAGTGTTCCTCTAGCTATGAGATGTCTTGGTTGATAGGGAGTTGCCCCATGATGCAGTTGAAATAATAAAATAGGTAATAAGAGACTAGGGATTAGACTCTGAACCCACCACATTCCATTTGCAAGGCCCTTCCTTTGAGAAATAACACTATGAGAGCATTGCATATGGCTCTCAGAATCAATGATTAATTTAGGTTGGAAGAGACTTGTGGAGGTCACTTGGTCCAGTCCCCTGCTCAGAGCAGGACCAACTTAAAAGCAGGCTGCTCAGGCCCTATCCAGCTGAGTTCTGAATATCTCCAGTGATGGACACTCCACTTTTCTGGAATAACCTCCTCATTGTTTTCCAACTCTCATTGTGATTAATTTTTCTTAATACTTAGTAGGAATTTCCGTTGTTAGAATTTGTGCCTGTGCCTCTCATCCTACCACTGCTCACCAACCAGAAGAGTCAGGCTCTATCTATCTCCTTTATACCCTGAAGACAGCAGTAAGATCCTCCTTAACCTTTGCTTCCTAGGTTTGGATGAAGCCTCTCCTCAGAGAGCACTGCCTTAGCCCCTAACCATCCTGGTGGCCCTCTGCCAGGCTCGCTCCAGGTGTCAATGTTTTGGGAGTTTAGGGACAGGGTTTTTTGTGTTTTGGTCTGGGGTTTTTTTGTACCAGGGAGCCTAGAGCTGGATACAGCTGGATGCAGTTTCTCAAGTACCAAAGGAGGGGAAGAATCACTTCCCTCCACTGCCCAGTTACACCCCCACTAATACAACCCTATATGCAGTTGACTGCCGGCACTGCAAGGGCACACTGCTGACTCACGTATGATCGTGATGAGTCTCCAGTCAGTGAATAGTCCAGTAAAGCTCTGATCTGCACTTTCCTTTATTCAGTAACTTTCCAAAGGCTGACTTCATTTCCTCAGGTTTTCTAGGTACCAGTAAATTAAGTGAGATCATCTCATGTAGAGTCTGCGATTTCTTACTGGGTATAAAATCATTTGGGGATTTTTTTATTCCCACCCACCCCACCCCCCCGATCTGTTGAAAGTATTAAAATTTACTTACTGAGAATCACTGAGGGGTTGTTTTATCAGGTTCGTAAGTTTCAGCAGCCAGTCTCATTGCCTCAAAATGCCTATCAGATGCAAGGTCTTTTATACACCACACTGGATAGAACATGATCCATTTAACAATGCATACATCTTTAATACATTGCATACATCTTTAATACATTGCATCTTGCACTTACTTGGGTATATGCACTCCACAGAAGTCAACAGGAAACTTCCTACTAACCTTAAGATTATTTTGTTTCATTATTAGCCCCTTGTCATTTATGTATTGGCTCAACTCACAGCACGCTGACTGTGTCCTAAAACAAATAGCTATAAAGCATATAAATAATGCAAATAATCAGGTTGCCATTCTTTATAAGGAAACAGGAAATAATAATTGCAGTTAATTCAAAAACATATTCATTTTATAGGTAACTAAGTTAAGGAAGCTATTTTGAGTGGGAAGTTGCAATAGATTCCAAATACTGTGGCTCAAAGTGGGAATGAGAAGGGACAGGAAGAAAGCTCTGTAAGTTTTGGGGCATTTTTTTAAAAACCTTTTCTTCTTCCCTACAAGGAGAATTAAGATGTAGGGATAATTTAAAATTTATTACTTAGAATCCTTGAAATGTGAGTAACTTTTACCAGTGTTTCTAGTACGAACTATTCAGATTACAATTTAAATGGGGGAAGTAATTCTAATATTAAAGAAGAAAAATCTTTAAAGCCCTTTTTATAAGAAAAAAAAAATATTGCCTCTAAAACATCCCTAATGGTTTGCAAGTTATCAACACCAGATCCACCCAAAATTGCTATTACTGTGATGAATGGGGTGGAGTTCAGAAAAGATTGGTCTGCTACATTTCTTTCTTAAAGGGACAGGTTTTGACACTTTACAAATTTTAAATAAAAATGTTGAAAACTGTTTTTAGCTTTGTGAACTCCTTTCAATACCAAAAAGAAAAAAAATACCCCATAACTTCAGACGAATAAGAATAGAGGTCAAACAGGCACACAGTCAGCAGAGGAAATGTCATCTGACACCCGTAAGGGAGAGCCAAGGAAAAATACTCATGGGCAGGAGATGCTTGGGAAAAAGGACATCTATACCTATCTGTCTATAGATATATGGTTATATAGTAAGGCTGACTTTTCCCACTCCTGTTCATCAGTAAAAGGAAGGAAGTCTAATTTCATGGATGAAACAGTGGGTGATGTAAATAAGGAGATTCATGCTGCCTCTTCAAGATAAGGAAATCTTTCAGAGGCTCCAGTCTGGGATGCATTTTATGATAAACTATTAGGAAAACATAGCTGCTCTGCACTGCAATGATCTGGAGAAACTTCCTTTGGCACTACAAGCCTAGTCCAAAGCCTGAGATAATTTTTTTCCCCTCTACTTACTTCAGTGGACTCTAGAGCATGCCCTGACTTCAGTGTGGTGAACGCTATTCCATCAGTCAAGCTAAGTTAGAGCAGTGAAGTTTCTGAAAACAGCAAATTACATAGATTCTAATGCATTATGGAGAACTGGAAACAATTCCTTCCATACAGTTGGCTACAAAGTCTTTCCTCCTTTTCAAATTATGCAGTCCTCTGCATTCTTTGGTCCATACACAGGGCTCTTTACCTACCTGAGTTTTTGTCACAAACAGTAAAACAGCAACAAGCCTGTGCAGTCTTGCTGACTAAATATTCAGAGTCCTGCACATTGAAAATACAAAGAGAAATCTTGGCAGTGTTGTCTAAAACAAGAAATTAACACTTGTTGAATTTACTCCAACTTGTAAAAAGTAAGTCTTCAGAATTCACATACGTATCATGCTCTAATACACATGTTCAGCAGTGACAAATTCGGAGCTAAATCTGTTATAGAAACAATTACACCATTGTATCAGTTCAGTGGATCACTGATATGCATGTGCTGACAATGGTCATTCCCCATGGAATCCTGGAAAAAGTTGCTTTTTCTAGGGCCTCTCAGCACTCAAAAATCTTATTAGCCTTTTCTATGGTTTTTTTTTGGTTTGGTTTCCACATCTGCCTCTCCCCTCCAGTGGTATCATAAACTGCATTTTAAGGGTAAGGTTGACTTAAGCAACTCTGGTAGCTACTTACCTTACTTTGACAGGCTTGTTTCACAAGCTGTCCTTCCTCTTCCCATGATGAAAAAACTATATAATACCATTTGCAAGAAAAAAAAAAAGGAAATATAAAAATGAAATATTTTTAAGAAAATACTGTCATTTATGCCACTGGCTAAACCCTGTAATATGGAACACGTTAGCCCTGTGTTTAATCAAATCCCATCCTGGAGAAGAGAGCTCTTCTAACACATTTGGAACTAAATTCTGTGTTCTGTTAACTGTGATTGAAGGACCAGAGTAGAAAAAAAATCTGAGGATTCTTCCACTCATGCAGAATGCAGGTGGGATTTAGCCCAGGAAGATGCTGGGAAGTACAACAGTGTGTTAATCTGCAAATCCCAGCTATAAACCTATCTGAGTCTGTACTGTTCAACCTTACTCCTGTGCTATCAGCAGACAGCTTTGTTTCAAGAAAACGCTGTCTGACAGCTGCCAGGTGTAGAAGTTGCTGTTCTTCAGATGATCAGCAAAATATGTTCCACAGTTGCCAGCACTTCTGCAAGAAAGCATTCAGCAGACAGTGTGATGATTTAATTTATAAGGTTGTTCATACTCCAGCAGCTCTCAGAAACCCCAAGTGAGACTGTGGCCCTATTGCACTATACTAACAGCACAGAAAGAAAGCTCCAGACAATTAGCCATTGCCATTTAACACCAGGTCTAGGCAAACTGTAGCAGTGGTGGAAAGATGCTCTGAGAGCGAGGCAGAAACATATGCAGTAAGCAGTCCATCTCTAGGATGACTCCAGAACTTCATTTACCATAACTAGATCTTACAGCTTTTGGATATGACCACTTGCATAGTCATTTTTAAGACCTGTTTCCTTGTCAACAGTCTCATTCTTGTAAAACTACAAAAAAGGATGAGAATAATTATAAGGGGTGGGGGTGTCCCATTATTAGGGATTTTAGCAAATATTTCTTATCAGTCATATCATTGCTTCTGGTGGTAACAACAGTGAGCTTCCTAACAGAAGTGAAGAGCTGACATCTAGCAATATTTTAAAGTACCATGTCACATACAGCGATCCACAGGAACTGCTTGACATGACCATAGATTTCTTCCTCCTCTTTCACTGTTGCTACTGTGAGCTGAAGCAATGGCAGTAGATTTTTTTTCCCCATGATTGTTTCCTCTCCATCCTCCCTGTTCTCCCCATCTAAAATTAAGAACAGCTGAATATATACTTCAATGGTAGGAAGTATGCTGACCTAAAAGGCAGAAGCAGTAGGAATAAGGCACAACCTGTTGGGGGCTGGACAACAGCTTATGGTCCAACCAGCCTCAACCATTCTGTGAATTTGGTAAGAACTCATTCACTAAATCCAAGTGGGCCCAACAAAGTAAAAGGAACCTGCCTTACCTCACACATACCCAACAGGTGTGTTCTTAGCCCAGATGAAACCTTACTGAACTATTGCTGAGATTTGTGAAGGTGACTGAGCACTGGAACACATTGTTCCATAGAGGTTGTGGAGTCTCCATCCTTGGAGATATTCAAAACCCCAGGCAACTGGCTCTAGGTGGCCCTGCTTGAGCAGGGGGGGTTGGAACAGATGACCTCCAGAGCTCCTTGCCAACCTCAACCACTCTGATTCTGTACTCTGACAAGTAGGGTTACAGGGATCACGAGCTTCATACTGGTATCTACTCAATCACTTCCTCTCTGATACTTCTACTGGGGCAGTGTTTCAATAGATTTTATGTTTCAGACACCTAGAATCATTGAGTCTGAACCCATACTGGCCAGGTTCCCTGTTTTCCTAAGCACAAGGACCCAGACGTCCTACTTTGACTCACACGTTAAGCTGCAGAGCTCTTAAATAACCACATCTGCTTCTTGGAGGAAGGTACTGGAGCATATGCATGCCTGAAACTGCAAGGTTATAGGACTACTACACAGATTTGATGCAGAGAGCTAACAAACTGAACCTGCAGAGAAGAATAACAGCAATACCACCAAAGGAGGCAGGGAAACTTGTTTCAATTATCAAGTCCCAGTGCCTGCATTGCAGTGCTGGAGTGGCAGAGCTGGGATGGGCCCACCTGCAGAATTGCCAGATGTCAGGCAGGATGCCCCAAGCAGCAGTGGATCCTTCCCTACCCAGGCCCATGCACTCCCACAGGCAGGGCCTGCCAGTTCATTTGAGTAAAGACACTCCTGCACCAGCTGCCTGCCTGTGTGCTTTTTACAGCTGTACAGATAATTTTATTTCAACATTACGTATCTTACCTGCTTCCTACATGTATATAATTTTGATTTAGTTTGACTGTTGACACTGCTGTTCAAAAGAAGAGTTAAGAACAAATTAAAATCCCTGGCTGACGAATTGGTCACAACTTCCCACAGGGACTGCTCAGACATCCGCAGTGATAAATAGAGTCAAAGCTTCTACTGGCTCGGCTCATGTTTATTAGAACTATCTGCTAATGACCTAAAGGGAACAATCTTGAGAAACGTAGAAAATAGTTCCCCCAGCTATTGGTTATTATAACATGCATCGCTGACACAGTCAAATAATCTCTTGTAAGAGTACTGCAGGAAGACAGGAGTTACGTTTTATGAAGGATTTTACTTTTCACATTTGGTTTCCTTCCAGCTTGGAAGGAAACTGAGATACTTAAGTTTTCCACAAAAGAAAAATCATGTGGAAAAAAGGCCAGGTTTGGATCTCCTAAGCAGTTTCATTTCAATTTTGACTTTTTAGAGTTGCAAAAGTTTACAAACAAAGACTCATTTTAAAACAAAAGGTTCCACTCAAATAGCGTTAAAATGTTTCAATTCGTGGAACATTTCCATTTTTCTTCCATAACTTAATATGAAGACAAACACAATTTTAAGAGAACTGTATTTTCAAATGGAAAATTATCAACATTTTCTTTATTGACTCTCTACCCCTCTTATTCCCCTTTTTTTTTCTTCCAAGTACTAGTCTAAGACATTCTAGAAGAAAACGGAAAAGTTACGAGGGGGTAGTTTGAAAAGAGCAGCTAGCTTCTGAAAAGTGAATGCTCCATCTACATTTTTCTTAATATACTCTCTCTGAGCAGAAAAAGAAGAAAGGAGACAAACATCCTGTGAGGTACCTTATCTTCTTCAAGGACAGTGTATTAGCAAGTCATTTCAAAACCTTTAAAATACAGACTCCAGGAAGCATAGAAAAATTTAGTTGAGAACTTACCCATTAACTATTGCTAAATTAAGCCTGTGCTGCACACCTGTATAGTGCCGATTACAATATCAGTACCTTGAGCAAAGAACCAGGGGATTGCTGGAAAAGTAGAAGTTTCCACTCTGATCCTGTAGGTTCTCATCTGTTTTCCAGCTAGTGGAAGCCACATCCTACACAAAATGGCCAACTGGCAAGCTTAAAGGAGGAACCCAGTCATTCGACAGTCTCCATATGTCCCACAACTTGCACAGCCCCAAACAGCATTAGACACGCACCAAAACTGGCATGTCCCACAGAACAAACATATAGCAACACTACAGATGTGACTGGGTTCTGCTGGTGTTTCTACAGCCTTGGCTGCAGTTTGAGTCACCGTGACATTGACACTAACACCCCCTGTGAACAGGTTTGAGGGCACAGAAAATAAATGTTTAGTATACAGCTTTAAGATTTTTTTGTATGTACTGATTTTAAAGCTGTGGGTGCAGTTTGGCCTTTAAAGTCAACATATAAAGAACAGTTTCGTTTAGAGAGTTACATTGGCAAGAATCCCAGTCACTTAACTGGTTTCTCTATAGAAAGAGAACATGAGCAGAAGGAAGGAGAAGTTACGAGTAGACTTTTGGTTTTTACAGAATATTAACACCATCCTTAAATCTATTGTGATGAAAAGTGTTATATAAAAGTACGTATAAGACCACTAGAGGGGAGTAAAGTAACTTAAAAGTTAATGTTTCCTCTACTTGGTTTTGCTGTACAAATTGCATTTGCACATGTTAATTAACAGCTATAGTAAAACCAAAGTATTAAAGAATTGCATTTGCTTAACATTCTAAGCAAAGCTGATTAGATAATTACAGTATTTCTGCACCATTGTCCCCTCTCACTAGGCTGCAGGCTGACAGGGAACATTAGTCATCTGGATGAAGCCAGAACACCAGGGATGGCATTCAGCCAGAACATTTGGCAATAGACATGAATTTCTTTACTTGTATTCAGATTTATAAAGAAGCAACGCTACATGATGAAAACAGACTCATTTTATCAAGTGTGAAAAAGGCACCAGGCTTAAAAGCTTGCTTGGTAGGTAAGCATGTACAAGAGGCAGGAAAACAAGAACATTGGTTCTCACATAGATCGCTGCCCAAGTCTACACAACAGTGAAATATTTACCCAAGCAACAAGAACAGAAAGAGAAGCATGATTAATTTGGAAGTGTGAAGTACTCTGCATCAGAACGCTGGGTGAAATCTCACTACAGCTGCAAGTAATGTGCTCCTGTATCACTGCCAGGTTACCATCGTCTCCATTGTAACCCATCTACGCCGTGGGAGACAAGACTGTGCAGTGAATCTGCACAAAAGAGCAAACGTTTAAAATAAATTTCAATGGGAGATCTTAGCAACTCCCACAGAACAAAGGGAAACATGAGAACAGAGTTCCAACAGCAGAAGAATGGCTTTGACAGCAAATTTTAAGGATGAATGACTGAAATATATATATGTGACTGTGTATCTCAATACTTCTGGGAAGTATACCCAGCTTGAGATTTTATGGGAAAAGGGACACTATACAGTAGTAAGTAGATCTCCAAACTTCAGTGGAAAGTACCAATGACAAAATAAAGAGGTAAGGGGATAACGAGATATGAAATTCCAAAGGTGTTAAGGAAAGCCTGGGAATGCAAGCAAGCCAGAGCTCTCTTTAGTTGCATATCCACAGGTTATACTTACAGAAGTTGGATTTAATCATAGCAGTCTTGAAAGGCTTTCACGATCACGGATATGGTGTTTTGCAAAGATCGTAGTAATTCTGCAGAAGAACAGACCACCAGTTGAACCAGTCTGAAAACTATCAAACATGGTAGGACCAAAACTGTTTGGTCTAATTTTTTTCCATTTACCATTTGCTGTTCTTTGCACTATTTCCACATTTGCATGCAACAACAGACTTATGCATCTTAAAAGCTGACTTATGCAAAAAAAATTGAAAGAAATGGTGTTATTTAAGTGAAAGAAAACTGAGGAGGAAAATAGTAGTTTTTAAGCATGATGTAAAAGAAATCCCTATTCAATGTCCTTGGTAGATTGGAGAAGCAGTAATGAGCTAAAACTGCAGCAAAAGAGTTCAGGTAAGACACAAAGGGAATGGGGAGGCCTCCTTCCAGCAGTAAGGATAATACTGGAAAGGATTTGTCTGGGCAGTTGTAGAGTCTCCGTTATTGGAGACACATTGGACAAACATCCATTAGGAGAACCATCAGCACAGGTGATTCTGCCTTGCATCAGGAAAACAGACTGCAGGACCTTTTTAGAAAGGTAAAGATGGAGAAGACCTGTGATATTACATAAATTGTAATTCGTTAATATCATGTAATATGATGAATTGGATAACACAAGAAAAAAATTGTATCTGTCACTCTGGAGAAGAAATAAATAAAAATGAATCAATTTCCCACCAGCAAAGGCTGAATGAGAGAATGAGGGGAGCCACAAACACCTCTTAAAACAACATTAAGCTCAAACAAAGGAAAAAGAAAAAAAAGAAAAGAAAAAAAAAAGAAAAAGGAGCCGATGCAAAGCCAAAGTGAAAGAAAGTCCAAGATTAAAACTGGGGCGAAGGGGGGCTAAGTGCAAAGCCAGAGGGGATAAACCAGACTAGAAGAGAGGACAAAGCAAAGAAGTGTAAAAGCACAGTAAAGCCATCAAGTAGAAAGAAAAGGTAATTTAGTGGTTAAAGTACTAGCCTAGGATTTAAAAGACCTGGTTTTAATTCCCTGTTCAGGCTTCCTAACTTTCTGAACAAGCTACCTAACCTCTCATGACCTCAGCTCCTACTCCTATAACTATTCTTGTGCACAGAAACTTGCTGCGATAGGATACAAGGTTTCAGATGTGCATATATGTCTACCAAAAGTAAGGAATGTGGGAATTTAAATCTAGTTTATGCAAGACTTTTTTTTTTTTTTCATTAATAGCTACAGGTGTTGCTCATTCCAGCTGAAAGAGGCCACTGAAGAGACAAGCTAAAACACTAGAATGCGAGACCAATAATTAATGTATTAATTTCTTGAAACATTAATTACTCAAAACATGCATGAGTTAGACAAATCCTGTGCACTCCTGTTCTGTACATCATATATAAGCATCTTATGCACAATTAACTATATAAAAGATGTTTAAGATGTGCATACAATTTACATTTTAATTACCATTTAAACATAGCATAAAAAAGACATCTTGGAAAAAGCTTCTATCATAATGATATTTTAGTATGAAACAGAGTGATACATTTTTACAAAGAGGTTGTTCTAAGCAGGAATGTACAGACATACTACACCTGCAAGATAAAGTGGCTAAAGAAAATATAAAGAACAAAAATACAGCAAGGAAAAGAGTACCACTGCATTCTGCTACTTTGGGGATGGGATTTAAGCTAAATAGTGCCGAACTGCAACATCACTAGAATACAATTAGATCTGCAGTATTAAAACAAGGAATCATCTGAATCAAAAAGACATAAACAGCAGATAATGAATTCTTGAATAAAACAGGTAAGTTCTTTCAGCACTATAAACTAGTGGGTGAAAATACATGTCAAACTTAGTTTAAAAGATTCATTTAGTGGCTCTGTTACAATCTCAGCTCAACTATGCAAGTCCAACCACATGTATTGCAACATTACATCCCCCTTTCCGACTGGTGTCAGCTGTCCAATTTCAGGAGTTGCAACCCCCTATGCTAGCCTGTTATTGCTTCATTCTTTCCTACTGACGTTAGGAGGGCTGAGGAATGCTTTTGACTAGGAGTTGTTGATTCTTGGGCTAAATTTCCCCTTGTTCCTCAAACTTTACTCACCGGGGAATGATTGCTGCTGTTTGGGTATGGATCTTCCCTCCAGGCCCCTGCAGTTGATTCTCATTAAGGAAAACTTAAAATCCCCTCGGCAGCTCTGGAGCTCTCTGGAGTTGTCAGTGCAACAAGACACACAATAAACACAAGGTGAGCACAGATTTAACCGAATCTCTACCTACATCCATATTCTCACATGCATTGCAGTTTTGGTCACTGAAGTTGCCCAGTACTGTGATGCGATATAACTGAAACAGCAACCAAATCCAGCTGGGCACCTCATGTCCACGTTTAATTATTCTCTTTTACTAGATGAGATTGGAAAGATTTCTTTCCTCCCTCCCTCATTTGCCCCATCTGCATAACATCTTCCTGCTCCATAAGAGCGTAGGGACACCCACAAAAGAACCTTTTCTCACATCAGGCTATGGAACTTGCTGAAGAATACTCCCCTCATTTCCTCACTGTAACAGGGACCTGCTGCACCCTCAGCTTTCTCCAGAGCAGTCAGTAATGCAGAAGACCCCTTCTCATCAGTGCAGGACCCCAGCTTCTAAATAAAATATGTAAAAATCATCAGCTGTTCAAAGCTTTAGCAGGACTAGGAGCATTAAGTACTTCATTCTGCACTGAAACCACTGAGCTTTTAAACACAGGACATTTTTTAAAAGCTACAAATTAATGACTTCAAGAGTTATGCATACAAACAACATTGAACAAGACAACAGAAATAAAGTGTACTGTAAAAAGTCACATTTTAGGGGAAATTTAAAAACAGTTTGCACATTGGCATTGACTGTGGCGTTTTGGGGAGCAACTACAGAGAAGCTCTTGAACCCACCTCAGATGAAGGATTACTTGGAAAAGTACGTTTGGTCCGCACCGATGAGACGATGGGCCCTCAGCTGCTCTGTCTGAATGGTCAGGGATGCCCTGCAGGACAGCTGCATGTTTACTTCTACAGATCCAGGCTTTCTTCATCTGGGGAACATTTCTAGACTAGCCCAAGGAATTAATTAATCT
Source organism: Haliaeetus leucocephalus (assembly GCF_000737465.1). Taxonomy (NCBI): domain Eukaryota; kingdom Metazoa; phylum Chordata; class Aves; order Accipitriformes; family Accipitridae; genus Haliaeetus; species Haliaeetus leucocephalus. The sequence goes on from NW_010972775.1 coordinate 11,991,137, forward strand.
GATGTATTGGTTTAAACACTTGTATAAGTACCTCTCGCACAGGAATAAATGTGCTTCTTTTTTACCTTGTGCAATTCGGGAAAATGTTTAAGCTAACCAAAATAAGCCACTCATCATTGAAAAAAAAGCCTCCACATGGGGCTTAGAGGACAACTAGTAAAAACTTTCCCCTGCAGACGAGGCCACAGCTATTTCCTCAGCTAAGAGCTCGGAATTTGGCCCTTGAACTTAACTACTGCCCATGTTTTTTTAGGCACAAGCGGTCTCTTGTGGCCTCAGTTTGCTCCCACTGATGATGACAAACCCCACCTTCACTAAAGAGGAAGTGAGGTTGCATTTATGGGCAACATTAAAAGCCACCAAGAAATTCAGAAGTCTGTCATTAGATCGCCCGAGAGAGTTTCGAGTCACAAACCAGTCCTGCGTACCAACAGTTGTAATGCATTCTGCCTTGCCAGTTGGCCTGAAATAAACAGGCAGGATGTTTTTGTAAAGGAAGTTAAACACATTTTTCTTCAGAAGATTTCTGTTGAATCTTGTACTATTTTCCTCTTAAAACTGAAAAGATAGTCAGACTAGACTGTGCTGTTTGACTCTGAAAGACCAAATGAGCATCCTTGCAGCAGTTAAATGTTATTACATACAAAAGGCATAGGTATCATCTTTGAGAGAATATTCAGGTTTTTTTCTTCTTCTAATATCACAGAATAATAGCAAGCAAAACCTTTTTGTTTACATCTTCTGTATTACTGTTGATGTGAATTGCTGGCTCATAACCATACTATTAATCGCAACAAGTATGATTTAATCACACCCTGTGTAAGCAAGCAGCAAAACACCTCTTTTCCTCACAGCATCACTAGAAATGAAATATCATCCCGAGGAAAGCAAAAAGTCTAGAAAAAAAGATACATTTTGTACTTCTCTTCAAAATGTGAGCAGGCCTTTAAAATATAAGCTTTCTAAGCATCAGAAGGAACATTACTACATCTTCAGTTTAGATTGACAACCTATGCTATTTAAGGAACACCTGCAAAACATGGTTATTCTAATTTACACCTTTCTTCTGTCCAGTACAAGCTATTTTTTGCTGTACCAAAGGGAAGAATACTTGAAATGCGATTTGTTATAATTATTTAATAAAAAAATGCAAGTATTTTCACTTTTATTATGGGGACACACGCAGAGGCTTACAGGGGGTCCTTCAAAATGGAAGAGTCAATTAAAATACTTACTTCAAACAAATCCTAAAACATCTCTCATTGAGCTCTGAAGGAATTTTCATAACCATTTAAAGAGGTTACCACAAGTTACAGTAGTTTTGTTTTAGATAAACACTGCAAGCTAAACTTAATATAAAAATAGATTCTGTTTAATAAATTTGTATAATACACAATAAACAATTATGAAAGCGTTATTACAAAGGTAAACAAAACTCTGCATTAATATTTCAAGTAACTTTATAGAATTTCTTCACGTAACATTCAAACTGTGTCACATTGGTCATGAAATAGACACAGTAGAACAGGTTCTCCCCAGTCCTCACACTTTTACTTAAATATCAAGTTATCTTTTTTTCCTTCAAACGAGGAATTACTGGTATTGGTTCAAGTTAGAAAGTGGGCTATCAAAACCACTATCTTGCTGAAGAGACTGGGGATCCCACGCTGTTTTTTTCTAAGCATTTGTTGCAGCATTTTCCTACATTTGAATCTGGCAATACATTGAATTGTGTGACAGCAGAATTTGATTTGTCAGAGTTGAGGAATGAAGTATGTTCTGGGTTTGTTATCAGGTGGCCTCTACTGCAAACTTCAGTGCTGCTTTCTGTGCTGAGAATCTTGCCATTGCCATTAGAAGTGTCTCTCCAAGTAGTAACAACATTTTCATCTGCAGGGGAAAATGACCTGATGTGAGGAAACTCTTCACAGTATGCAGTCTGTGCTTGCACATTAGTACCGGCTTTTTGTTCAAGGTTCACGAGAGGCGTATCACTGCAATCCAGATGCAGGCTTCCATTCACAGAACTCCATTCACTGCTGCTTCCTTCATCTCTTTCTGGACTTTCTTGAAAATCAAATTCCTGAGTTCTTTTAGATTTAGCTTTCCATTTTCCACATGACTGGACACATTTATCCTCCTTCAAGACTGTTCTATCATTCTTGCTCTTAAGCATATGATGAGTTGGCCCAGAGATGGCATGGCCATTTGTAAAGCTGGGTGCATGCATATTTTCTGTTGTTACCTGAAAAGCAGATGGAGAAGCATTCTGATGTGCTATAGTACTAGTAGCACACACGAGTCCTTTGTCTGCATTTATGATGGGGCTGTATTTTTCTCTTCTTCCATTTTCATTTGGATAAAACTCTGGCAGAGCATCTCTTGAAGCACCATCCAGATTTTTAGAATTATTCCCATTCTGAATATTTGAAGTCACTGTTTCATGAAGCATATGTTGAGTTTCAGTCTGCATTGCATCAAACTGCTGTCTCAAGTCATGTGGTACACCTTTCTGGGCAACTTTATCATTGGCTTTTTTGGTAATGCTTTCACTACATGATTTACTTTCCATACAGTTTGACCTTGTCTGAAGCATGCAATCTCTTTTTGAGTACTCGACTCCCGGTGGTAGATCAGAATTTAACAGCAGAGCTAGGAGAGGAGGGAAGGAAATAGATTAATTGAATGAAATGTTAATGCTGGAAGAAGGACTGGGTTCTTCTGTTTGGTTGGGTTTTTTTAAATAAAGAATTGTAAGCATTGTCAAAATAGCAGCTTATATTTACATTTCCATTAGCAAGCTTATAAATAAATAGTACTTCACTTTCCATCTGCTTTTTCGTTACTACATGCATTAAATCAATATGATCAAGAAGAGAACAACTATAGAATCCAACATACCTGAGCAGGTAGATTTGCTTTGGGGAATGTGTCGAAGAGGTGTTTCAAGTCCTTTAACCATCATAGCAAGCTTACTGGCAGCGTTCATTATTTTCTTTTCAGCTCTGCCAAGAATTGCAGAACATGAAAAAAAAAAAAAATTAAAGGTTAAGTGTAATTCCTTTCCAACTCTGCGTTTTACTTCAAGGTAGTGTTAGCAAGAGTCAAAGAACACTGAAAAGACAGTATGCCAGACTGCTCGGCAGTGACCCCATGCCAATCTGAGCAGATTGGCAAGGCTGTCAGGCAGTTAGACACTGTTTTCTCCAAGGTGGACAAACACCAGACTAATGTCTACACACCTCTTTCAAAACCAACAGTAATTTCCAAACATACTTGAACTCACCCTTCATGTTTCCCATTATCAGTAAGAAGTTGTTGAAGGCATGTCAAATAGTATTTACGCATTTTCCGTGCCGTTTCTTGGCGCTCTCTTAAAACCTCCACTTTAATCATTTCAGCGGCTCGCTCCTTACTTTCACGGATGTAACAAAGCATGTCACCTACAAACACACTTCATTAGTACCAGTTTTCTCCCAGCAGGGGAAAAAAAAGCCACCACCACAAACTGGGATTGTCTAGCAGACCTGGAGCAAGTCAGCAAGGGCCTGGATTTACCTGCCAACATTCCACCCAAATCCTTATGCCAAATGTTGCCTACTGGATAAATACCACTAAAGACCAGAGCAGGTTGATATGAAGCATCAGATGGGAATTCAGTTGTCCAATTTTGCATCTTCAGCAGCAATAGAAAACACTAGGCACAGGGATTTGGGAGGAATATTGGCTGGTAAAATGCAGGTCTACGAATTCTTTGACAGCAGTGGAGCTGGCATTTGGAGACCTGCTGCCCTCAAGTAAGACTTGGCGCTACACTTAACCCTCTCTCCTCAGCCAGAAGGTTGCTGATTAAGCCAGAAGCCAGGATACAGCACAAGAGAACAGCCAATTCTCCCTCAGGACAAGTTGCAGGGTAGGTGGATTGTTTGCTGGAGATACAAGATCAGTTCTCAAAATACGCTTTACCATTTAAAAAACATAATACAGTGCAACAAAGCAAGGATGGCATAACAAAGCTTCACCCATTGCAATTAACCTTGTCCAAGATTATGGTAACAATTCCATGTCTCACATTCACTCTAGTACGAAGGAAAAATTTACTTCTCATGCGATTTGACTGTCAGATTCCTGTGCAAGTTGGCTGAAGGAGGAGGAAATGACAAAGTAAATTATTTTGCTCTCCTAAATTTTCAGCTAAGACTTTAGTACTTACACTTAATCTTGCTCACAGCTTTAATGTACTGAGCACGCATTTCTTCCAGCCCTTTCACAGAGTCACAGGATGTACAAGGTTTTGAGACGCCTCCCTTTGACAGTGACCTGAAATGCACATAAGTCACACTGCACAAGAAAAGCAGCTTACATCTTACAAAAAAAAAAAAAAACAAAAACCCCACACAAAAAAACCCATCAGCTTGTGTAGATTTTTTTAAATACCTTGGTGGTGTTCCCAGGTCTTTCAGTTTAGTCTTCATCTCAGAGTTTTCTGCAATTAGAGCTTGTAGAACCTTCTCATTTTCTATAACCAAAAAAGGGAAAAAAAAAAAAAAAAAAAAAAAAGAGGAACCAAAATTCACTGCACTTCTCTAAATTCAAGTTAAGTTCAACAGAAGTGATTACATAAACTGCTGTTTCTGCTATAAGAGCTCAATGTCACAAAGCAAATGTACAGCTGTTGCAGTAACAGGCATATACGAATCGATCACAATACACTTCAATGAAGCCTGAATATAAGTCATCTCATATAGTAATTAAGTAAGCTTAAAGCCTTCATATGCCATTACTAACACTATGCTGGAGGCAAAACTTCAGAGATAACAGGTGTACATGTAGAGAAAGGACAGGGGAAAAAAAACCAATGAGGCTTGTTTTGACAAACACTGGAAAAGAATTATTAACTTGCAGGTCAGCAATTGTGCCTTCTTTGGGGTGGCGAGGTAAAAGATAAAACTTGGTGGTTGTTTTGGTTTTTTTGTTTTGTTTTTTTTAATGACCAAAAGCCACTATTACAGAGGAAGGCTAGACTTCCATACTTCCATGCTGAACTCTGCTCAATGCTACTAAGAAGCACATAATATTATAATGAGCCACCACAAAGAACGAGAAGACAGTTGAGCTGAAAAAGGCCAAAGCATAGGACTTCAGGCTGATACTGAAGACTGTTGATCATGGCATACAGATAGTCCACCTGTGGGCCATCTCCTGAAAGTTAAAGAACCTTAAAACCTATTTGTTAACTATGTAATCTAATCGAAGCAAATAATTATTTCAAAAAAATGTACAGGTGTTTAGCATAACTTGAAGAATTGATGGACAAACTTGGATAGACCTATAAAAATCAACAGCTGATTACTAGCTTTCCTATTTTAGGACAGAAAACCAACATGAATTGAACACCTAGACTCAATGCTGGAGATACCCCCACTGCACCCAGCCACTAAATTTCTCACGTGAACCATGGCCTAAGGAAAACAATGACTGTCACCACACCACAGAAGGCATGTCTTAAAGACAAATCTTCCTTCTGGAAGAATCAAGGCTTTCATCGGTAGAATATGAGGACCTGAGCCCTGGGAAAGACACAGACAAGTTTGGCTTTCTTCATTCTCTAGGATGATGTGCAGAAAAGCAAAAAGCAAGCAGCCATCCTAGAACACAGATATAAGCAATTCATGGCCTTCAGAGATCCTCATTTGTGGTCCAAAACTCATGTTGAGCAGTTGAGACTTGCATCTATGATGACCTTGGTGATAGCAGTAGGCTCTATTTTCATTAACAGACCTCCTATTACCCTCCAATCTCTCCTCCAGTCCCAAGGAAGTTTACACACTATATGGTTGTCGACAAAAGAGCACAGAAATAATATTACACAAATCTGTGCAACTTACCTACCTGGCCTTGATCACACATCTGCAAGCTGGCAAAAGCCTTTCCCTTGCAAACATACAGCATTTTACACCTCCTCACTGAGCACAAAATTTATTAAAGCAGACAACTGAAATTTTTCATTTAAAAAAAAAAAACAAAAACAAAAACAAACCCACAACCAAAACACTCACAACACACACAAACCACAGCCTTTGGCAAGTACAACTGTTTAGTCACTTGGTACAACCTACTACCTCACATCTGCTCTCTCCAAGCTGACCATTTACCAAACCTGCTTACAGTGGCCACAGTGACCTTTCACTGAGGCATGCTCAAACAATTCTACAGAGTTACTGACCCTCAGGATGCAGTTTAAGACTTCTCATGAATCAGAACCTTCAGCAAGTCCAATTCCTGCCATGCTCTAAGGAGAGCCTAAAAAAAAAAAAAAAAAAAAATGCCCTGAACACTATTGTGTACAGCTTCAACTGATTAAAGCACTGCAGGGAGAATGATCCTCTTATTCAATCACCAACATGTTTTCCTTCAGAGAAAACATCATTCTCTTTGTTCTGCTCCTTAAAACAAAGACCTCTACTGACTTCAATACAGCTGAATAAGAGGATAGAGTTCCTCAGATACCAAGTGAATGGGAACTGTGCTCCATATGGTACATTATGCTCAAGCAGGCAAGAAAAAGTTCTTGAGCACAGGAACAAAGCAAAGCAGGCATTCCTCCTACAAATCCTCTCAGAAATAAACCTAGACAAAATGAACTCTTGTTGTTATCAGAGACAGATGAATCAATATGACTTTCTCTGAGTGAAAAGCCTACATGCCAGGCCCATACAGGGAGACCCAGCTGCCGGAGTAGTTACAGGTACAGCAAAGGGGTTTGATATGCTAAAGACTTTTCATCCTCGTTAGCCCAGATTTTACTATGGCCAGAGACTTCTACCAAGTTAAGTAAAAGTAATAAAGGATGGAGTCTATTATCCTGAAAGGACAACAGATGTACATGATGCAACAGATTCCACAATAAGTAAGCACAGGTATCAAGATCAAGTCAGGTAATATTGCAATTGACTAAACTGATGGTCAAGTCTCAGGGAGGTTTTACCACCAGGCGCTATCACAGTCTGTGTACAGAAGGTGATACAGATATTGAGAATGCCAAAAATAAGATGTTGGACAGCAAAAAAAAGGTGATCATAACAAAACAACACTACTGCACAGCCAGGGGGGATGTGTATTAAACAAGAGTACTGGATAACACCACTACTGAATCAGAAGCAGTCTCCTACAATGGAGAAATCTCAAGCAAATTACTATGCACTATCTTCTTCCACCAGAAATAGCTTCAGAAAAGCCTTATTTCCATACTACAGGCAGAAGCCTTACTTTCAGTGACTTCCAAAAACAGAGTGGATATTTCATATCCATCATTCATAGAGACAGTCATCACATAGGAAAGAAAGATTTAAGAACTAGAGACCTTTTCTCAGTCCTGTATTTCTCATTTCAAAGTGACACAAAGGAAAAAGAATGTCTTGACTTAAAAGGCAAAAGAGACTAAATAAAGCCAACTTAAAACCTACTTTAAGGTTTACAAAAAAAAGAAAGAAAAACAGAACTACAGCTTCAAGCTATTATTAACCGCAGGAAGGTACAAGAAAACTGTGGTCAGTGGCTTACTACTACTGGTGCCAAGAGGAACCAAGTAACATTTAGGGCCACTCTGCTCTTTATACTCCCACTATGGGGGGATGAGTACATGCACAATAACAGTACAGCCCCGAAGGAGATAACTGAAGAACTCCCTGACTCATGTGTGTACGTACACACGCATGCATTATCTGTATTGCCCATGAGGGTTATGGAATCCACATGTACACATATTCAAAGAACATCTGCCACATGTTCAGTTTTCCTCTATTCTTTTCCTGGTACACATGAAAGAGCACTAAAGCAATAAGTAATGTTTAAAGCCAAGAGGGTGAAGGGGTTTCTCGGGGTGTGGAGGGGAAGGTCAGTTTGTGGGTTTTTGTTGTGGGGGGGTTGTTTGGTGTAAGTATGCACAAACACTCATTCCACCCTCTGAAAACTAAATGATGCAACAGATGAGACTCATGCAGCCAGCAAGGCAGAGTCATTCAAAGTTGTCTTTAGGTGACAAACAATACTAACCTTGGATTTGCTCTGACTTAGCTTCACATTCTTTCACAGCAAGCTGAAGATGTTTGCAGGCTATCTCCAGCTCTCTTTTTAAGTCCTGGCACACAGCCTCTCTTTTTTCAAGCTCCTGGCAGCAGTGTTCACAGCAAAATTTTTCTTGAGACCCAAGGTTCCTTTTTGTACATTTCTGACCTGCAACAGTAATTGCTGAAAGTTACACATCAACCATGGGACCAAAAAAAAAAACCCAAACACAAAAAAAATCAAACCTGACCTTACCTTCCTAGTGCTCTACTTAGTCTTTCTTTTGCTGGAAATTATGTAACACATTAGTCTAATTAAAATAATCACAAGAGGCTGGAATCCTGTTATAGGAGGTGCAGCAGCATCTATCAAGTCGTTGAGCCCTCACAGCCTCAATGCACTCCCATCAGTAATTATTTGAGTCTTCAGTCAACAATATGAGACTTGAGGTTGAAATTTTTTTTTTTTTAAACAAAAACAAAAAACCACACACCAAAAAAACCCCCCAACCACCAAAAAAAACCAACCATCCCCACCCCCCAACAGCCAAGCATGGTCTTTTGGAGTCAACTGAAGGAGACTCTCCCAGCTGGGAAGCCTCACATGCAGCTGAGTCTAGTTAAGTTAAGAAATTCACAAAGACTGGGCTACTTCCAGGAGAGCAACGGTTGCTCCCTATAACCAGGACAGGGAGCTCTAGAGACAGAAGAGCTGCACTGCTTGTATTGTTTTGTGTTTAATAGATGGTTTGTTGTTTTGGTGTTGAAGGAATTCAAGCCACACTATAGGCATAAAGCCAAAGACTCTCTTGGGTTTTCTTGCTTTATGTTTTTTGGTTGCATAAGAATTCAAACTAAACAGAAAGCCCCAGAGAGATAGCTAGGCCTCCCATGAAGTTTTTCCCCAGCTACACTGTCTCCAGCTTTGCCATAGTACATGTGACAGCTTTGAGAAGAGCTACAATGCTAACGTATATACTGGGGGAGAGAGGGGGAGCGGGAAGTAAGGAAGGAAAAGAAGAGAGAAACATCACCCAGGGATTTACATTTTTTCAACTACATTCTTGATCAAAAGTATTTGAAAAAACACCGTGCCAGGTGAGGTATAATTCTTGACACAACAGTATCTTTTATATGAATGCAGAATTCCTTGTCTTGTCTAATGTCAAGAGCAAATAGTATATAATTCGATCTTCAGAGCTCTGATTTAGTATTACTCATTTACACGACATAGTTTAGACCATACCTTGCTCATCATGATCAATACTGGCTTGCTTATAAGCTGTTAAACACCAGAGGTGTTAATGTTCACATCCACAACCCCCAAAGAGTATTTACACCTGCAGCAGATACAGCAGCTATTTCTTTACTCCTGAAGAACGGCTTTAAAAAGCAGAAAGCTAGTAGCATTAAAACAGTAAGCTGGAGACCAGTACCATTTGTTGCACTGTTTGTGACTTTAACATAGTACAAGCTAACACAACATTAAACAACCTCACAGTCAGAAGAACTGCATCTTCCTCTCTCACCCAAATATATCAACTAGCTTTGCATTAATAGTCATCAATAAGACATCAACTATTAAAGACTGCTACTAACAAGCTTAAGTTGATGATATACAATTTGCCAGATTAAAAACAAGCCCAATACCTTTGTCTGTTCCAGTTTCCTGCAAGGGTGGCTGTCTCCTTAGCCTCCCTTGCGCTTCTGCTTGGTGTCCAACATTGTACACAGGAGGTCTTGTCACGTCCCCAGTTTCTCCTTCACCATGTTGCAGGCAAGAGTATGCTTCTTTATTTACATTACTCACTAGCTCTTCATATTTCTGCAATTGAAAACACTTCCTGAAAATCCAACACATTAAAAAAAAAAAAGCGTACTACACTATGTTAAAGTAGGTAAGTAGTATGTTAGCCATAAAAAAAACAAACAACCCTGGCCACCAAGTAGCTTTAGTAATTGTAATGCAGGTGCTTTAAACTTGCAATAGAACTGTAGACTGCAGCTCAAATACTGAGGAAAACGTGTATTCTAGCATATAGAAGTTTTACTTTGTGTAATTCACTGCAACAGCAGTACCTGGCTATCCTGAGTTTAATTTATTTTGGAAACATCAGTAGCCCTTAACGTTGCAGAACTATACAGCGTCTTTGAATAGTTGAAGCTAACTTGGTTTTTTAAACAGCATATCCAGCAGAAAAAGGGGTTGGACTCATTTAGAGCTTCTGCACACATATGGGTAGTACAGGGACAGATAAGTCATGTAGAAAAACGTAACTCCTTTGTTTATTGTTATAATGGTAGCATAAGAGAAGACATTACTAAGAAATTACAAAGACTTTGCTGAATAAGGTAGTTCAAGCCAACCAACGTTTTGAAGTTCAAAGGCATATCAGTTTACCAGGGGACATTCATATCTATTACAGAAGATGCATCAGGCATAGCAAAAAAAACTTCTGATTCTCTTTACAATTGTGAAAATAGCTCATGTCAAGAAAACTTTAAAGGACCACTTTCTGAACAGAAACATATTACCACTAGAAGACTCGGTAATACTGTCATGAGAAATCACTTCATACTCATTTCCCCCTGTCCCGCCTTTTCTTGAAAAACAAGAGTTTCTTTCTCTGTCCTATTCTTGGACAATTCCCCAGCTGCTAAATGCTGGGTGGCATTAGCATTTCCAGTGGGATGCTCCCCATAATCAAAAACTTACTACAAGCATAAGCATTGCAAAAAGAGGAATTTGCCAAAACAACAGAAACAGAAGCTTTTGGACAGAATTCTACTTAGCCCCAAACTCTTCTAGAAGAGGGTAGAATGTCTTTCCTCATTTGGCAGGCACATTGAAAAGGATTTCCTAGAGCCACAATAAAGTTAAGCAAGACTATTATTCCTGAGATAGATCAGCTTGTCAGTTATTCAGTTCTACTACAGATAATTTGCAAAAAGGATTTACTGTTTTTATCTTTATTTGTATCAGAAGCTGGGGGGGGGGGGGGGGGGGGAAGAGTAACATGATCCATGATCACTATCCGATCACCGCTACAAACTGCTAAATTTCTTAAAAAAAAAAAAAAAAAAGCGCAGCAGCTTTGCAAAAATCTAAGATGGGCCTTAATCACTGAACTCACCTAAGAGGTCACAAAAGCCTGCAACAGGCTCCCAAACTTAGGATGGAGGATTCATCTCCTTAATTTACAAATCTTGGCATTAGAGAGCAACACTCCTAACCTGGCTTTCTCTTCTTTAAAGACTGAAGGTGTCAAATCTACACTCATCCTTTCCCTTTTCAGTTGCAAATGGTAGATTTAGCCCTCTCAGAGTTTTAAAGGACTGTTGTTATCAATGAACTCACATATTGGATTCTTGGACTCTCAGGACTACATAAATATTTTATATTGGGAGAAAACATGTACGAGTCTGACTTCTCAAATCCCTTTTCTGGTTGGCAGTTATAATTTGCAGAAATATTACCTCTTTCCATTCTTGCTCTTTCTTTTCCAGAATCGTGTGAACTGTGGTTCTGTAGGCCTTTTGTAAGCAAGCCTTCAGTTTGTCTTTGCACTGATGGTTTAATTGAACACGAGCATCAAAACACTTATCCTTCCAAGAATGCTTACTATGTGTGCACTTGACTAGTTCTTCATGGATTTCACTCAACAAGTACTCAAGTGCAAGCAGAGTCTTCTCCTCATACCGATTAATTTCATCTTTCAGTCTCTTTGTTTCCTGAGCCTCCCATTCTCGCTGCTTTTGGTCTAGTAACATCTTTATTTCTGCCTGTTTCTGAATGGAGAGGTCATTTTTCTGCTTTGCAAGATCCTCCTTTGCTGTTGCAAGTACCTCTTTAATTCTGTTTCTATGATCATCTAAGAATGATCGGTAGTCTCTCTCATTTTGCTCTTGTATCTGCAAGATTTCTTCTTGCTTTTCTTTGTTCCACTGAGCACGGGCTTTTGCTAGTTCTGCTTTGATAGCTGCAGGGATTTCTTCTTTCTTTAGCTCCAATTCCTTCTTGAGAGAAATTACCTTTTCTTCAAGTTCTTTCATTCTTGGTCCAGACTTCTCTGTATTCTCATATTCTTTCTTCCATTTCTCTTCAGCAGCTGACAGAACTAGGGCTAACTGGTGAATATATAGACACAGTCATTATAAATATATGCATACATTTATATATGTATAAAATATAACCCTGGGTCATTATGAATCTATTGGAGATTATTTTCAAATTATTTAATAAAATATAATCCTATTAGGCAAAAAAAAAAAAAAGGATCAGAACCAGAATACACTAGAAACATCTTTCCTTAATGATTCTCAGCCTATGTCTACATTCATTCCTCACTAATATATGGGATCTGGAAGACTGAACTGTTTATCAATACACATAAACAAGTATTTTGGGCTACCTGCTTTGCTGCAGTCTCTTTGTGTTCCTTTTCCCATTTTTCTTGTTCTATCTTTAGATTTACTTTGTACTCTTTGAGGTCTGTTAATTCTTGCAGCCACCTGGCATGAGCTTGGGTTAAAGCTGCATCTACCTACAAGCAGATAAAAAAAAACCTGCTTCAGTCACCACCACCAAATACATTTTTATTATTACTTTCATGTAGCAACGAAAGAACAGATTTCAGTTTGGATTGCCTATGTTTACAGAAATTGAAAGAATCAGACCAGCATCATCTGATGCATTTCTTGATGCAAAAATCATACCAAAATGATGAATATTAAATTTATTTTTCATTAACAAAATGGTATAAGCTCTAAGTCAGTGTTGCTCAGTTCTGTTCAAAACCGCTGCCAAACTTGTCCAACTGTGTGAAAAACTAACAGCTAAAAAAACAAGCTACATGCTACAGCTTCTTCAGAACTTTTTTTTTTTTAATTTATTTCTAATATAGCAAATATCAACTACTGAGCTTAAGAGAAAGTTAGTGGAAGAGAACACTTCTTTTTCTTTTAGGTGACTTAGTTGCACATGGCAGTTTCACAGGATCCAGGCGGACAGAACAATTATTTGTTACCTGGCTGGCAAGATTTTTACGGTATTTATTTTCCAGTTCTATTTCAAATTCTTTTAAGGCCTCTTCAGAGGCCATATTTTCTTTCAGAGCCTTCTGGATCTGCAGCCTTTGGACTCCAACAATCCCTTCTAATTCTTTAGTTGAAGCTTCATCCACAACTGTTACTCGGTCAGTTTGGCTGCTGCAGTCATGACATTCAACTACAGTTCTTCTCGTTTCTTCCAGCCTACTTTGCCATTGTCTTTGTATTTCTGCAAAGACTTGTTCTTTATTCTAAGGAAAAAAATATTCTTTAAGAAAATCTCCCCAGTGTCCAAATAACTAGAATTTCACTGGTATTTAACAAACAAAACTTTGTTTACACCAATAATCTTCCCTAACAGGAGAAGAGAAAAACCATGCTCAGACAGGAGAGAGTTTGGCAATTCATCACAGATTTCTTCTATGGGATAGGATACACAAAGGACTTCTGTACGATAACTGAATGAAACAATAGAAAGCATAACCACTCACCCAGGGATCAGGGTGGAAAACTCCAGCATATTACCAGCTGTGACATTCAGGACATTCTGTATGTTACTTTACAAAGTCTAGGGGCTTGGTTTGTTTTGGTTTTTTTCTAAAATCTTAAGCATGTGTAATACCTACTGACTTATTCAGAGGCTCCTTAAATGACAGATCCTTAAAAGCCACTTCAAATGGCAGAATAACAGTGCATAAGCCTGTCTACATACAAGTTGTCCTTCTGAAAATAAACAAAACAACAAAAAAATTTTGAAAAAACACTGGCCTAAGTTCCATACCTCTTTTTCTTCCTTCTCCCAGTGAACTTTGGCTAATGCAACTTCCTCTTCAACCTGCTGTTCTTTTTCTTCCAGCCACTGCCTCTTTGCTGCTATCATAGAACTGCTGTGTTTCTCTTCAAGCTCAGTCCTCAAAAGGTTAAGAGAGTCTTCTTTTTCTTCTAGTAGCTGTTTCTTGAGCTAGGGAAAAAAAAAATTTAAAACATTTAAAATTAAAGTATTCTCCAAGGCATAGCAAACTGCTCTGGTGCTCTGGTACAAAGTGATGAGAATACATGAGAGACATGATTAAGTTTCTAGAGCCAGTGCACTGATCTTACTGATGTCACCTGGACAAGAGATTCAGGTCTCAAAAGGAGGTGTTTTAAGGCTTGATAGCAGAGGTAATCATAGGCTATTACTCTAAAATAAGTTTTCTTATCAAGCATCTTTCACACTGGTATCTTCAGAAAAGCAAAATTTTTAATCAATATAGCAGCCTGCATTTATTATTACTTAAAAAGCCACAGTATTTTCAGATGACTTTTATATAGGGAGAAGAAAACATGTATTGTCATACAGTGTTTTGGAAAATGTCTTGTGAATGTAAAACCTCACACTGCTGACTGAACAGCCCTCAAGAGTGAAAATTATGAAAAGCTGACTACGTGAAAATGAATAGCTATTGGAAAGGGTTATTTCTACAATATTTTAAACCCCAGGACACAACAGCAGGTTAATTTAACAACCAATAGGTCACATGTATTAACTTTCTGATATAGCTGCATCTCTTCCAAATATCTTCCCCAGTTACAAAGCTAAATATACTTACTGATATTACATCTTAAAAACAACCTGAAATGACATGGTTTACAGGTATTTCCATTAGTACCTTCTCTTCCTTCAGCTGCTGCTCTTGCTCAAATTTCTGCCTTAAAGTAGCTTCCAAGGTGTCCTTCTCCCCACAGACTCCAATGTAACATTCCTTCACTGCAGTCATCTCTCTGCTCAGCTCATCTATGTTAGCCCTTCACAGGACAGATTATTTATTGTCAATTAGTCTTTACACTCACAGGAGAGCAAATCTGTTTTTAAAAAAGTGTAACTAGTACTGAGACCCAGACAGGAAATGTGAAAGTTTCAGTAAAAGTGGAAGAAATGTGAAGTCTTACTTTAACTGCGAGATTGTCTCTTCATAAGTTTGAATAAGCTGCTGTTTTTCTGCAGCATACCTCTCCATCAAGTCTTTCTCAAAATGTGCTTTTGTATCTTCATGATGTTGCTGATAAGTTCTTTCACACCTACAATTTCAAGAAAGGAAAAAAACTACCTTTTTTCCCCCCTTTTAAACAGGGATCAACTTTTCCCTAAGAAAGAAACCAGCTTTCTAATGCTGACCTGCCCTTGTACCACATAGCTGGTACAAGATTATAGATGCAGGCTAAGAGTTCACAAATGGAACTAAACAGAGTTAACAGACTTACCTGTCAATGGCTTCTTGTTTATCCTGATCAAAATCCTGAACCATCTTTCTCATCTGACAACAGAGATCTTGATTTAAGCTTTTCAATTTTTCCTCACTTTCTTTCAGTTCTTCAATAGTTGAAGTACGGTTCTGGATGAACAAGAGTCAAGTAATAGGTGGGTTGTAAAGAACCTTTTCTAATTGCAGGTTTTAGCACAGGGTGGGGGTTGTGGTGGTTTTTTTGTGGGGATAAGCAGCATCCCTGTCTCACCTCAACTTCTTGCAGCAAAGTTTCATTAGCCTTTCTGAGTCTCAGAACTTCTTCCTTAAGATTATCAGAAACCAAAGGACTGGCTGCCAACTTATCATTCGGATTTGCGACAGGCTAAAAGTAAACAAAATTAAGATGATATCTTTCAGGATATACATGATTTAGAAGCTGATGCTTTAAAAAAAAAGTTACAAAACTGTCAAATAAAAATTTTACTCAGAAAAAATAATTAAAAATAAAAAGGAATTTATTGCATTCTAGATGAACTCCTGAAACTCATAGCATCATGAAGGTTTAAAGAAGCACACACTTGACACCATGTTTGCAAGCTGAATGACTACTATCATCCAACAGAGCGCACTCTTCTCAAGCATATTACATTCCTATCCCACATCCAGGTCACAATGTATAGATTACAAGAGCAGATGTTACAAGTCTTGATCAATTTATAGAGAGAAGTTAATAATGGGCTGAAGAGAGATGCGGTATCAAAGAGAGTCCTTGTTGATCAAATTACATAGTGAAGGCCCTCTGAAGGCAATCTCCTTAATGTTCCATTTGTATAACCTAATGATACTATCAGCTTTCTCAGAGAAATTACAAGGTCTTTTTGGCTAAAGAAAACCTACTTTCTCCAATAAAATTTAGTTCTGAAAAAAACTGAGTGGCCTTTAAGTGCTATCAAGCAAGTAAGACATCATAACATAACTTACCTAATAAGGCATATGCTGCCCAGGTTGTGCTATTTAGCTTGTTTCTTTTTCACCAAAGATACAAAACAAGGTATCATCCAAATGACAATACTTTCCTTAAGCTCAAAGACAAATTTACTTAGTTGCTATGAATACTCAGCTCTGAGTAAATTCTTTGGTCCATTTTCATAAGAAGTTTAAATGTTGGTTTGGTTCACTAAAGTCCAGTGCATCTTTACTTTTTAAAAAGTGTAAAAGAACAAACCTCTGACTCTTTTGATGCTTTTTCCGCTTTCAACAACTGCTTGTATTCCTCTAATGTCTTCTGGCAATCTTTAAGATCATTTTGTAATTGGGTAATCTGGTTTCTCTTCATTTTATTACTGCTCAATAAACGTTCCAGCTCAGCTTTTAATTCTACAATAATTTCATCTTTAGAGAGCTCTTCATCCATGTCTCTGTTCTGTATTGCACTATTAGGGAAGACATAACTGCTTCAGTATTTAAAAGACAAAAGACATTTATCTGAAAGGTAGTGGTAGCAAAGAGAAGAGCAACTAATGCTACCAGAAATACAGATGTCTAAGAGGTAATAGTAAAAAGAGAGAACAAGAATATAGAAGCCATATGCTTTTTTGTCAAGCTGCAATTAATGTACAGAAAACTTGTTCATTCAGCTGTTCCCCCAAAAGATTCATTCTCGTATTATGTGAAGTATTTTGAGATAATTCAATTGGTTGTTTTTAGACAGCTTTAACATTAAGCGACTATGTGGAATCTTTGAGCAAAAAGGTATCCATGCATATAAACCATACAATCCAAGGAATAGCAACATCATCTCTACAAAAACTGAAGATTTATTAAGCAGCAATTAGGCATCAAATTTACGGTATTAGTCCAGTTTCCCATTTCCCAGATTACCTGGCAATACCAGCAGTATTTCAAATATCTACCAAAAAACTGTATGTTGATCCAGTAGGACCATCTTTTACACATCAGTTGTATCACTTCTTAAGGATTTTAGATTTTTCTTTAAACAAGAATCACTTAATACCTGCAGAACCTTGGTTTCTTCCCAGCGATTTTTTTAATTCCCAAATCTACATAGGAATCACCCAGGTTCGTATGCAGCTCTCCACCCACATCATTCAAAAATACTCCAAGCTTGGCCGCAGATTCATACAAAGCTATTTCTTCCTTCAGTTCCATTAATTCTTCCTTAAAGGAAGAGACACAAAAAAAAAATTACACTGAGCAGAGAAACTCCAAGCAAACACATTAGGCTCATGATAACTCTTCCAAAGAAAACAAATACACAGAGGTATTCTTTCTAAATATAGTTGTATTTAGCTGTATTTACTTGAATCATCTAGCATTACTTTTACTTATTTATACTATGATTTTTGATATCTCTAGCAAAGCATATGCTAGAACTACAGGGGCTACAGGGGTGGCTTCTCTGAGAAGCTGCTAGAAGCTTCCTCTACGTCCGACAGAGCAAATGCCGGCTGGCTCCAAGACAGACCCACCACTGGCCAAGGCCGAGCCCATCAGCGACAATGGTAGTGCCTCTGTGATAATACATTTAAGAAGGGAAGAAAAAGTTGCTGGAGCACAAAAACTGCAGCTGAAGAGAAGAGTGAGAACATGTGAGAGAAACAACTCTGCAGACACCAAGGTCAGTGAAGAAGGATGGGGACGAGGTGCTCCAGGCACCAGCGCAGAGATTCCCCTGCAGCCCGTGGGGAAGACCATGGTGAGGCAGGCTGTCCCCCTGCAGCCCATGGAAGTCCACGGTGGAGCAGATATCCACCTGCAGCCCGTGGAGGACCCCACACCGGAGCAGGTGGATGCCCAAAGGAGGCTGTGACCCCATGGGAAGCCCATGCTGGAGCAGGCTCCCGGCAGGACCTGTGGACCCATGGAGAGAGGAGCCCACACTGGAGCAGTTTTGCTGGCAGGACTTGTGACTCCACGGGGGACCCACTCTGGAACAGTGTGCTCCTGAAGGACCGCAGCCTGTGGAAGGGACCCATGCTGGAGCAGTTCATGAAGAACTGCAGCCCATGGGAAGGACTCACACTGGAGAAGTTCGTGGAGGACTGTCTCCTGTGGGAGGGACCCCATGCTGGAGCAGGGGAAGAGTGTGAAGAGTCCTGCCCCTGAAGAGGAAGGAGCAGCAGAGACAACATGTGATGAACTGGCCATAACTCCCATTCCCTGTCCCTCTGCACCACTGGGGGGGGTTGGCAGAGAATTTGGGAGTGAAGCTGTGCCCAGGAAGAAGGGAGGGGTGGGGGGAATACGTTTTAAGATTTAGTTTTATTTCTTATTACTCTACTCTGGTTTGATTGGCAGTAAATTAAGCTAATTTTCCCCAAATC
Organism: Haliaeetus leucocephalus; assembly: GCF_000737465.1. Classification (NCBI taxonomy): domain Eukaryota; kingdom Metazoa; phylum Chordata; class Aves; order Accipitriformes; family Accipitridae; genus Haliaeetus; species Haliaeetus leucocephalus. Next base: position 12,009,824 of record NW_010972775.1, read on the forward strand.
GAGTCTGTTTTGCCTGTGACAGTAATTGGTTGAGTGATCCCTCCCTGTCCTTATCTCGACCCGCAGCCTTTTGTTACATTTTCTCTCTCCTGTCCAGTTGAGGAGGGAGAGCAATAGAGCAGCTGTGTGGTGCTTAGTTGCTGGCTGGAGTTAAACCACGACATTATTACAGTTCATATATGAATTTAAGTATTATTTCTTCTGCCCTTACTTCTTTCCTGCTGCCCTTGTATAGTAAAAAGGATGACAACAGAAAAGCACATAGCTGGAAAAAACAGCCCATTACTCTAGTACTTATTAGGATTCATAATTTCCAAGATAATAGATTTAAGTCAAATACATAAACTGAATTGGAAAGACTTCCACTCATATTTTACAGAGGACTCTCTAGCATTCCCTTTTGCCAGCAAAAGGTAAATTTCAGAACTTATCTCCAACTGTCCCTATAGCCTAATTAAGTTATGAGATTCCCAGCACATAGAATTTACATTCTTCTTTTTCCATAAACAGGGTAGATGGATGTATGATATCAGATTTGTGCTGATACATATGCCCTGCTGTATTTTAATTAAAAAAAAAAAAAAATCCAACTGGGAGATGAAAGAGTGGGTAGTCCTTTACTAAAAGGAGATGTGCTTGTTTTCCCAACAAATAAAGAGTTTCAACTACCAATCTCTTAGCTATAATGCCCGCCCCCCTAAAATCAAAACTGTAAAATATTGAATAAAATTAATTAACCTGCAAAGCCTTGTTCATGTTATTGCTTATCATGTGCGCAGACTGAGCTTGTTGCAATTGAAACCGTAACTGATTTGTCTCCTGCATCGAGCCTATTGCAGGAAAAAGAAGGGAGAGAAAGAGCAAGTCATAAATATGCAAGCAAGACTGTGTAATCTGAAAAATCTTTGTCCTGGTTGCAGCTGGAATAAAGTTAATTTTCTTCTTAGTAGCTGGTATAGTGCTGTGTTTTGGATTTACGATGAGAATAATGTTGATAACACACTGATGTTTTAGTCGTTGCTAAGCAGTGTTTATACTAAGCCAAGGACTTTTCAGCTTTTCACACTGCTCTGCCAGAGACTGGGAGTGCACAAGAAACTGGGGCATAGTTGGGACAGCTGACCCAAATAAGCCAAAGGGGTATTCCATACCATTTTACATCATGCCCAGTACATAAACTGGGGGGAGTTGGCCAGGGGGCAACGTGACTCGGGAATTGGCTGAGCATTGGCCAGCGGGTATTGAGCAATTGTATTGTGCATCACTTGTTTTGTATATTCGAGTAGTAGTAGTAGTAGTCTTTTCCCTTCCTTTTCTGTCCTATTAAGCTGTCTTTATCTCAACCCATGAGTTTTACTTTCCCCTCCCCACCCCCAATTCTCTCCCCCATCCACTGGGGGCAGGGAGTGAATGAGCAGCTGCGTGGGGCTTAATTGCCAGCTGGGGTTAAACCAGGACATTCTGGTAATAAGCATTACTCTGTTCCTATTTCCTTGAGCTCACTAATAGCTACTACATACATCACTATTAAAAGACTTCAATGTGTACAGGTAGGCACAAGCCACATACACAAAGAGCAGAACACTTCACATGCTGTTCCTACTGATAGAAGTTTCCAAGAACCAGCCACAAAAACTATTCTTTTCTCATTGAGATTTGAATTTAGAATGGCAATTCAAGTCCAATGCCTAACACAAAAAGAAGTAGCTTGCTCCCAAAGGCTATTATTTAGTCCAAAACTAAGTTTACACATAGGCAGCACAAAATGCATATAAAAATAGTTTAACTGCTGTTGCTTGGCGTTTTGGAGGGTTATTTTTTATTGTAATTATTTTTTTACACTTCAGTCTAGACTTAACTAAACTTCATTTAACTCTGACTAATGCCCTGCATACAAAATGGTCTAGTAGGCATTTAGCTTGACATTGATTCCATTTCAATAGGAACATAGATGTGCAGTTTCATACTTCAAAAAACTGGAGCTGTTTCTGCAAGGAAAGATAAGGTATGAGTAAAAGGCTGACCTGTTTGCAGTAAATTTGCACATTGCTTTTGACTTTCTTCTAGGCTTCTTGTCAGTCGATTTATTATTTCAGTTTTTTCGCATTTGGTTTCTTCCAGCATTTTTTCAAGTTGCTTAACATAGTCTCCTAGATTTTTGCAAAGCTCTTTCTAGGAAGAGAGATTATTTTTACTCATGTTACAAACATCTAGCCATCTAGGACAGTTTTGGATATAGAAGAAGTCAATACATACAAGACACAGGAGAAAAAGAATCAATCTGATACCTAAAGGGGTAGAGGCCAGCTAAATCAATCACAGATCAAATGCTATCTTTGGCTGACAAGTCATCTCTTACACCATCAAAGTTAAGTTTTCACTAGGAGACAGTAAGTGTACTCATACATAAACATAGACGAATGTGAACCGGTTTGTAGTTCCTAGAGCAGTTAGCTTTCAGCATGTCAGATTATCCCCTGTAATAAATCACATCTAGTTAGTCTAATGCAGAAAAATCAAGTCTTCACGTTATTTATATTAAGCCTGAGCTTAACTCAATTAGTTTATTTCAACTGAGCTTAAGCCAAGCTAGCAAGTTCCAACAGTTTGTAAAAAAGGAATTGTAGCTTTTGCACATGACACACAAAGTAGACCTTCATATGGCATTAGAGTTACCTACACAGACCCGGAAGGCACAGTGCCTTGTCTTCACACCTTTTGACTTTTCTATTTTCTCTCAGAAACAGGAGATGTCTCTCTAAATACCCCAAACATACTACCATAAAAAACTTTTTTTGCAGTAGAGACAAAGCTATGTAAGCTTTGCTGTGGTACTAATAGACAGAAATTTAGCAGTGCGTTCTTGTTTACAAGCAAGTGCTAGTTACCTTTTCAAACATACAACCCATTTATTTTTATACATATTTATGTTGAGACAAGAATTACAGACCTAGAATTAAAGAAATTTAATTCTATTTCCTTTATGTGAAATAAGAGGACAATTTATTAAGGCCTGCCTAGACTACATTGCTTGAATATTTCTAACAGTGTAATGGACGTTTACGACATGTCAGGCAGAACAATTTTAATAAGCTCTATAACCATGTGACACAATCTATGCCAAACTCCATCTTCAAGCCAGCATTCCCCTCCCCTTTCTCCTTTTAAATCTGTACTTCTAAAATATAGTGACTATTCAGTGGTTAGTCATCCTTGATCATTTTGAGACTGAACCTTGACGATGGACTGTTTATTAAACAGTTTTTCTTGCAGCAAAAATATCACATAATTTCTTACTTCTTTTCTTTCCCAGATTTATTTCCTGGTATTCTTTCGAAAGAGATTATGCACAGAATGAAATCTCAGGAGAGAAACTAAGACAATTAATTCTTGCATCCTCTGCATCTGCTATGTACAAACTCACAATTTGAGCTCACAACTGCCTGGAGATGTTTATAAAAACATACCACATAAGCAACATAATATTGAGACTTTTGTAGAATTTCCTTTCCATTTGCTTAGCAGCTTCCAGAAGGAATTATGAGAATTATAGGTCAAGAAGTGCAGTTTAGGAAACATGGGGAGTTGTACAGCCTCTACAGTACAGTACTCAGTATCCTGAAATAATTTCTCACCTGCTCTCGGAGTGCAGATTTTGTAGTATCAAGTTTCTGCTCTAATGATAATACTTGCTTTTCATACTTCTGCTTGAGTGCCGAAATAATGGCCTCATGTTGTTCTCTGGCTCGTTGAAGGGCATCTGATCGCTGAAGTTCTAACAGCTGCTTCTGCATGCTTTCCATGGCTACCTCTGCCACTTTTGATTGCTTCAATATCTGTAGGAACAGTATTAGAGTAGCTCCCAGTTACATATACTTTACTTTTGCTCCAATATTCTGTATGTCAGTTCAGTTTTTTTGTGCAAGAGTTGCTAAGAGTCCTCAGGTAATGCCTGGATTTTAATACAAATTCTTTTCCACCAATGCATCCTATTCATTTATCATATATTCAGCTTCTGCAATGATCATGAACAGTGTTTCAAGAAACTAGCACTTACGTTTAATGCAAATGCACCACAAATGTAACTGTAGAGATCTTCTACAACAGTTTAAAAATATTGATAGTACCTGCTCCTCATTGGTAGTAAGAGTCTGAATTTGAGTTTCAAGGGCCTTTATTTGACCTTCAAGATGCACTTCCCGTTCCTTTCCATTCTGATAGAGTTTTTGAGATTCATGAAGACTAACAGCCAAACCATCCTTTTCATCTTAAGAAAGAGACATAATAATTGTGAGACAAACATGGGAGCCACTCAACAACTTCATGGAACATGACTGTTCAGTATCCCTGCTCTACAGAACCACTTGCTATGAGACCTTTGTCTCGTACCGTGGGCAACAGGCAGAAGACAGAACAAAAACATTGTCATTCTCCATCCAGTAACTACTTCCTTGCTCTGGCAGCTGGAAGCACTCTGATATATTGTACCTTCAGAACCCTAGTGGAAACAGGCCCCATTCTGTCAGCGCTAGGAACTAGCATCATTCCTTACACCATTTAAAGGGAGAAACAAAATAATTCCCCCAGAGGAATAGCCAAAACACAGCTAAATGCTTGACAGCTGAAGTTTTTGCTCTTCTTTGCTCCTTTTACATTCTAAAAATTATATTCTTAATTCTCTAAGCTCACAACTTTTTTGTCTCTTCCTATAAGAAAAAGAAGAAGACCAAGACAACCACCAGTCTACCCTACAGCTTTGATCATTTTGGAAGAGCTTCTCTCTACATACAGTCCAGGAAATGGCTTGTTAACCAGACAGCACAACACCCGCCCCAATTTTTTCATAGATGTACACTTCTCCTATTGGGGCTTGGGTTTTTTTCTTCTTTGTACTTTTTTTACACACTACTTTGGCAAACTTCTCACTTTTCTGTACAATTTTAATGCCTGGTACATGGGTACTCTGGAATACAATGGTGGTCTTCAGAATGCAGTAAAATTTAAGACAGTCATGCAGTCAGACACCAATCCAGAGAATTTTCTTTAGAACAATGTTGGGGGAGAGGGTTAGGTCCACATAATCCCAAATCAAGTTTATAAATATGATCAATACCTGGAGAGATACTACCTAAGTCAAGGTCTCAGATTAAAAAGTTGCTAGATATGACACTGTCCCGCATGACATCCTTGTCTCTAAATTGGAGAGACATGGATTTGACCAATGGACCACCTGGTGGATAAGGAACTGGCTGGATGGTCACACTCAAACAGTTGTGGTCAACAGCTTGACGTCCAAGTGGAATGCAGTGACGAGTAGCATTCCTCAGGGGTTGGTACTGGGACCGCTGTCATTTAACATCTTTGTCGGCAGCAGGGACAGTAGGATTGAGTGCACCCTCAGCAAGTTTGCTGATGACACCAAGCTGTATGGTGTGGTCAACATGGTGCGGAGGGAAGGGATGCCATCCAGAGGGACCCTGACAAGCTTGAGTCGTGGGCCCATGCAAACCTCATGAAGTTCAACAAGGCCAAGTGCAAGGTCCTGCACATGGGTCAGGGCAATCCCAAGCACAAATACAGGCTGGGCAGTGAGTGGATTGAGAGCAGCCGTGAGGAGACTTGGCCATATTGGTTGACAAGAAGTTCAACATGACTCAGCAATGGGCATTTGCAGCCCAGAAAGCCAACCGTATCCTGGGCTGCATCAAAAGAATTGTGACCAGCAGGTCAAGGGAAGTGATTCTGCCCCTCTACTCAGCTCTCTTGAGACCCCACCTGGAGTACTGCATTCAGCTCTGGGGCCCCCAACATAAGGACACGGACCTGTTGGAGTGAGTCCAGGGGAGGGCCACAAAGATGATCAGAGGGCTGGAGCACCTCTGCTATTAAGACAGGCTGAGACAGTCAGGGCTGTTCAGCCTGGAGAAGAGAAGGCTCCAGGAAGACCTTATAGCAGCCTTCCAGTACCTAAAGGGGGCCTACAAGAAAGCCAGAGAGGGACTTTTTACAAGGGCAGGCAGTGATAGGACAAGGGGTAATGGCTTTAAACTGAAAGAGGGTAGATTTAGATTAGATGTAAGGAAGAAGCTCTCCACTGTGAGGGTCATGAGGCACTGGAACAGGTTTCCCAGAGAGGTTGTGGATGCCCCATCCCTGGAAGTGTTCAAGGCCAGGTTGGATGGGGCTTTGAGCAACCTGGTCTAGTGGAAGGTGTCCCTGCCCATGGCAGGGGGGTTGGAACTGGATGATCTTTAAGGTCCCTTCCAACCCAAACCATTCTATGATTATATGAATAAAATCTAAAAATCGGTACAAAACATTTTACCTTTGACCATTGAAAGCTGATGATTCAAGTACCTAATCTGCTGTGCACTCTTTTCTAGCTTTTCATTAAGTTCTTCCAGTTGTCTTTCTCTTGCTTTATTTAGAACTTGAAGTTGAAGAATCTGCATACTTTCTGAAGAATCTGCCAAATTTCAAACAGCACACAGACAAGTCAGTACAGTCAACTAACCAAGAAAGTCATCCTTGTAAGTAATTCCTGCCCCAAGATACTTCTTTCGCACAGTGCCAAATTCACTGTTAGTTCACAAAATTGCATCATTTTTTAATCCCTGTTTGATTCACATCACGTGAGTTGCTCTGGGAGCAATGGCTAAAGGATTGTAGGAACTACAAACGCAATTCAAACCTAACAGCAAGCCCAGATAAAGGTTTATGTGCTATGAATTCACACACAGTCTTGTGGCAACTACAAATGTTCAAGATGTCTAACAAGCAAAGTAGTTCTGTCATTTGAAGTGTACCTAACAGAAAAGCCCAGTGTGGCATCAAGCGAAGCATGTTTCCTAAGGTATAGCGAGTCATTATTTTCCTATATTATAAACAAGACAAAGTGCCAGCTACACTTGAGATCGAGCCATCAGAAATAATTTCATTCGCAGCCTCACTAGTCAAAACTACATTTTTAATAGCCTGAAACTCAAATACCCTGATCAAAAAGAGCCAATTTCTAGATAAAGTGGGGAAAAAAACCCACAACCAACCAAAAAAACAAAGCAAAACCAAAATTAGGGCTATTCCAACGTAAGCTTAGAGCAAAATAAAACATCATATACATCAACATACTTTTAGTTGTTCTCTTACTAAAAATCTACTGAAATCAACAGGTTTTCTGTTGCCGATTTCCAGTGGACTTATCACATAAGTTTATTTCAAGTCTAAAGAGCAAACACTTACTGTCATCATTGCCCAAGAATTCATGTTGCAAATCTTCAAACACTTCATTTTTTCTTGTTCCTTCTTGGATTACTGGAATTTTTTGATGAATGCCATTTTGGTATGGTTTATAAGTTACTTTGTAAGATTCTGGCGATTGGCCACTGACAACATCAGACGCAACAAATTGCTGTTGTGACAATATATACACAAGAGGAAATAAATTAAAACTACAACTGTAGTCTTGCTCGATGAAAATATTTTTCATTTTATAGGTTGACATTAAGAAGAGCTCTAGAAGCTCTTCATTTTCAGGCTCCAATCCAACACACCATTTGAGTGTGACAGAAATTTTCATGAACGCTTCCACTTTAGGAGAGCGGTGAAGTGTCAACTTCAATAGAGTAAGCACACATTTAAGTGAATCACATTCATTCTACCTCATGGAATTCTACCTAGCCAACAAAAGCAAAAAAAAAAAACCCAACAACAAAAAACCCAGAACCAAAATCATAACTTGCACATATGAAAATCCAATTATTTAACACTTCATTGTTTTAGACTACAGAAGCCTCCCATCACTGTTTAAACTGATAAAAAGAGACTGAGAGCATTTAGAAATGCTACTACTAATAGTTAAAGACCTGTGAAAATTTTCCAAAAGAGACAGAAAAATGCATCAGCTTCTGCAGTACCTTAAGATGTTCCTTTGGAGCATCTGGAAAATTTATTATTTTACTTTGCAGATTGTTAAATTCTGGTTTATGGCCATTTGTATATGGCCTGAAGTTTTCAGGAAGATGATACACATTGTTCTGTTGGTAGCAACTTGGAGCATTAAACCCATCTCTACCAAGATACACATCATCAGGATCCTCTTGACCATTCTGGCCACAGTAATCATCTTTAACATCATATAAATGTTGCTTCTCTTCATCGTTATGTAGGCCATTCCAATTCTTTCCATGTTTTTCAACACAATCATTCTGCTGGTCACACAAGAATTGTTCAGGGTACAGATTTTGTCCTTGTTCATAACCCTATGAATGGATAAGAGGTTTAGAATTGCTCTCTCAAAACTCGGATTTCCTCCCACCTCCCTTTTTCTGGTGTTACTAGCCCGCAAGTTAGAAATACCTCAAACGAATAGCAAAACATGTCACCTAAATGAGAAGTATTTCTCTAATTAATTTAAATAATATTTAGCATGTTATTATGAACAAGCAGTTCCTACTAATTACATCGCTGCCCATACAAGCTTACATTTTGAGGATCACTTATCAATGGATGATCGTTCCACCTTCCGTCATGCTTCCCAGACTCATGTGATCTAGAGAATGACAAGCGGCTTAACTATGTACTTATAACTTCAGGAAAAAAACAAAACAAAGCATCTCTTCATTAAATTCAGTGGCATCTAGTTTGTTTCTCATGGAACACAAACCATACTGCAAACTGCACTGTAGCTCCCCTTTTTAAGTGGATTGCTTTTACACATGTTAGCAGCTGAGAATTTGCTCTATTCTCACAAGCACAACATAACTAATAAAAAATGGTGCAAAATGCCTTACTGCTCCTCAGTCTCATGAATGCTACAGTCTGAATAGCTGGAGAGCTGGTCTCCACTGTCCTCCAGCATATCATGGGGAAGGTCTGTCAATAGTTGTTGCAACTGAAATAGAAGAAACAACATTCATTATATGCTTTTCAAAAGAATGTATACAAGTTCAGTCCAAAGAGACAGACAGGTGAAATAGGCCACTTGCACAAAATCCTGTTTTTCTTCCTCCAAGGAAAAGTTCACAACACAGGAATTCAGAGAGACTTATACCACAGAATGCTTAATAGGCTAGAGTACCAATCAAATGATTTTTCTGGCAAGCTCTTGTTAAGAAAAGAGCTGTGCCAAAAACATGTAAGGGAAATGCCACCAGATAGACATGTCCCAGGACAGACTACTTTTGAAGAATGATCTGCAAACTAATCATGCCAAGGTTCATCCTCCCTAAATTCCAGGCAAGAGAGGTACTGGACATTCAAAACATGCTCTTTCTGAGGAGTCTGGACTGAAATCCAGGTAAGAACTTGCCAGTCAGTGTTACTAGATGCAAGAAGTCATCACTGCAATGATTAGTGTCTGCTCATCTGTTCAGATGAAGTCACCAAGACACTGGACATGAACAGAGAAAAATACCACCACTTCTAATTCAGGAAATAGCTAGTTGTGCCACAAAAAAGAAAAAACAACCAAACCAACAAAACCAACCAACCCCCCCCCAAACAAAAAAAAACAACCAAAAAAACCCAAGAAAACACACAAAAAAACACGCCCACACAACCAAAACACACCTGAACTTACTTCTCGCAATGATTCCCATATAGAATGTACCTCTTCCTCCAATTTTCAGAGAGGCTTTGATATGGGGCCACATATTGGACTTCTTGCAGATCTGAGCTATGCACTCTTTTTCTTATTAGGTGACTTGAGAACTACACAATATATTCAGAGTTATTACATACAGCTTCTGAACCCTAACCCTGTTTTTCTCCAAACACTCAAAGCATGTGTTAATAAGAGCAGAAACATTAGCTGCCCCATGCTAAATACCTTATTAGCTTTTCTTTGTTAAAAAACCAAACACAAAAAAAACCCACAAAACAAAAACTACCATCTACAAAAAGTTTATCTTAAAGATATCATATTTTCTCAGATACTATTTTAGATGCTCTCTAAGACCAAAGGACAGGCGAGAAGTTAAGGACAACTTTTCTAAAAGTCTACAGGACAACAGAGAACCAAAAGATTGTTCCTAGAAATTCACTAATGGCATGAAGAAGTTCCCCTATTGTTAGAGCATTCTCTAGATTTATTATGTCCCAACTCCAGGAAGCAGGAAAGGCAAGGCAGCATCATTCACTGAAGATCCCCTTTCCTTTGCCCTGCTTGCAACCAAGGACATACTCAAGCACCATATGTTTCACTGGTCTTGCACTGCTTTGGAAACTTAAAGTCAACAGAAAGCAGTGCATACACAGTTCACAAAACATCATCATTGCAGTTCACATTTAAACTGAACTCAGCCTACCAGGTTAGCTAGCACAGAACTCCAGATGTGGGTATGGGTTACTCAATTCTTAAGTTAGTGTCAACGTACTCTCCTACCAGTAGATCTCTCCAATTTTCAACAAAAAACCCCACCCAATTTCCTGCAGCAGAAAACTTAAACTAATGCAGAAAGTCTCAGATTATGTCTTGACCAGGGAACATAGCAGAGCCTGTGTTTTAGCCTCCTTTTAGCAGGCTAAGTGTCACATCCTCCTGAAATATCTATATGTACAGTTTTGTGAACCCCACCTTGCCCCAGTTCAAACATGCATGACCTATAAGGACTATTGCTAACTTACTCCAGAGAGGCTGCTTTGTGCCCCTTGTCTCTTGTCCTGTCACTGGGCACCACTAAAAAGAGCCTGGCTCCATTGTCTTTACATCCTCCTTTCAGGTATTTATACACATTGATGAGATTCCTCCTGAACCTTCTCTTCTCCATACTAAACAGTCCCAGATCTCCCAGCCTCTCCTTACAGAGAAGTTCAGAGTGTTGAGGGGAACATGATATAATCCTATTTATGCACTCTCTCGCTCACCCACTGTAATAAGCCTACAATTATTTCACTACTTGTTCTCCTGCACAAGCACAACATTCTCTATCTGGGTAGAAAGTTTTGGAACAGACATCAGATTCTGTACAATGTTTGCAATAGCATTTTTCCAAGTTGTACAGCTATTGTTCTACTACACATTTTTCTGAACATTTGTCTCTGCATTACCTACACTCTAGACAGTGGTCCCTGAAGTATATATTGCAGACATTACCTGACATGAACATGATTTACCACCCTGTAAGGAACCATTACGCACATTCATGTTAAACACATATTTTGCCAATTCTCTTTGTGAAACAAAAAGAACAGAAACATCCAAAGTATTTCAACTCCAAAGAAATCCCAAAACTTTTGAATATATTTTTCTAGAGATTAAAGTATGTAATTTATAATCAGAATTTTTAAAATGGCTCATTCTTTTCTAAGTTAACCAAACTTTCAAGTGAAAGAGACCTGTTGCTTTCTAAGTATTTGTAATAAGTGAAAAAGCTGTCAAGAAATACAAAATGTAGGTGACACCAGGGTCTTGCATTTGATCTACTGCATAGGCATGGAGTAACAGTCTTCCAGCCACTACATATGACACTGCAAGGCTCTTAAGACGCAGCATCTCATTATCTCTTTACTTTTTATGTCACTCTTGCAAAGCACAGTCTGCACTCCCTTTTGCTCTTAACAAAGACAGCACAAAACAATTTAAAAAAAAAACCAAAAAACACTTAAAAGAGAGAAATGGGAAGAAGTTAGATACACAAGCCTTCAGATTAAATTCACCTCTTGTTCTCTTGCATAATCCTCTTGGTCATAGTCTTCATCTTCATGTTGAGTTTGTAGAGCTCCACTGTCAAAGTCAAGGGACATTGTTTTCTAACAATGTTTTTGAGTATCCAGCAAAACCTATTGCAAGACAGGAAAACATCACACATGAGTAAAAGCGTGGGGTGAACCAAAAAGTACCACCCTCACTTCCTGAATTAAGTAGCCAAACACACACAAAAATATCACTTTTGAAACAAACATTGCACATTACCTATATCATCACTTGAGCTCAGTATATCCAATGCTACTTGTTTCTAAAAATTTAGCACTTAAAACAGATTATTTGGGTTTTTCATACGCTGACATTATTAAATCATTGAAGTTCACTTACAACCACACATTATTTTCTTCAGGTTCTAACACCGTATGTTATACAGTGTGATATGTATTGACAGTTACGTCCACTTTTAAATCTTGCTTCATTTATTTCTAGATAATAACTATATTTTGTACTAAATACTGAAAGTACGCTGCTGCTTGCGTATTTGGATAATAGATCCAATAGGAAAAATAGGAAAAGTATCATGGAAATAGGAAAAACGTGGAACTGACATGATAGTTAACTGCTTAAACAGAGACTCAGACTCCCAAGGACTTGTCTACACTGAGCAGCAAGTTCATAGCAAGCTGCAGTGTGTAAGTGCTGGCCCACATTTGGTTGCAAGACAAGTTACTTCCTGATGAAGAGACACTCCTGACAGGCAGTTATGAACTAGAAATGGTTGACTAATATGTTACAGAATGGCACATTCTTTGGGCATACAGGTGTAGCACATGCTGAAGTCTTCACTCAGCATAGAGTAAGCTTTACAAGAGCATTACTACCAAGTTAAAAGGCATAATGTATCACTTCGTTATGTTTAACGTCACTGATATGCAAGGCAAGTCCCCAATACAGTTAGCAGGAGTCCTAACACCGCGAGTACCTGTCTGTGCACCCCCTAAAATACCAGCTTCCACGGTGCGACCGTCTGCAACGCCTCTCACAGAGCTACGCTACAGCAGGTCAGCCGTCTTCCCCCCAGACCCGCATCGGCTGTAAACGACCACCTGCCCTCCCGACGCCCGCCCTCTCCTCTTTCCTTAAAGCCCTTCCCAACCCCAGGAGCTGAGGCACCGGACGAAGGGACACGGCCCCGTTTCGCTGCCTCACGGCCCGCAAGAGCCGCCGTCAGTCACGGAGAGCCGGCGGGAGGGCGGGGGGCGGGCCGAGGAGCGCGCGCCGCCACAGGGC
>NW_010972775.1:12022963-12059843 GCF_000737465.1 Haliaeetus leucocephalus
GCCACCCACCCCCCCCCCCCGCCGCTCTGACTGACAGCCGCGGGCGCCAACCGGCAGCCGTAGCATCGCCTCGCCGCGCAGGAAAGCGGGAGGGCGGGACGCGCCCGCCCCGCCCCCGTCGCGGTCGGCTGCACTGCAACCCCGCCTCCGCTGACTGTTTGAAAGCAGGCGCGCATGGCCGCGGGAACATGCCCGGCTAGCTGATTGGCTAAGAGGTCGACCAATGGTTGCGGCCGTTTCGCGGCGGGGCGGGGTCTCCGCGTGACGCTGCGGGTGCGCGCGCAGGGCGGGTGAGGGGAGGTGTTCGGCGGAGGCGCCATCTCGCAGCGAGACGTGGCCGTTGCCTGGCAACGCGCGATGGCGTGGTCGGAGAGATGCCCTGGTGAGGTCACAGCCCGACGGGATGACGTCATGTGACCGGGGGCCGGTCCTCACGACAGCGTCATGACGAAAGCTGACTGGATGGCGCGAGCATCTCTCAGTTCGGAGCAGCAGCGTGGCTGGGCCACGAATTACCGCCCCTCACCTCACAGAGGAGCGGCCCCTGAGGGAGCTGCCTGCAGCCTGTCCTCTTGCACGGGAGGAAACCCTTCGGGGACACTCGGCCTTGGCCCGGTGAAGCCTCACGGGAGTGCAGGAGCAGCCAGGCCACACACAGGCAGCCTTCCCCAGGCAGCCATGCTAAGGGAGCCGCTCTGCTTCGAGACCTTGCTTTAATCTGTTTAAAAATTTAAAAGTTTCTCTGAGCGAACAAACTTCTTACATAGAATTGCCTGTAGCAAGCATTCGGGGGGAGGGGGGGAGGTTTAAAGGTTTTTCGAACAATGAGTGTTTGTTCAGCGATGAGGAAGATATGTAACAGCTCCATCTGGTGACACTTGCCCTCAGCACTAATAATGGTGCCTGCCTGCCCTAGCCCCAGAAAATGGAAGCTGTGGTAGGAGGGAGGCGTTTGGGTCATTTGTTACAACATTTTTATGGATGGAAGCAAACAGATGTGTGTGTTAATGTGTTTCAGTGAAATTTACAGGAGCTTTGAAAAAGAACGAACATGCTATGCCTTGTAAATATGACATTATAGGCAAAATTAGCTATTTTTCCCAGGGGTGTCTAGTAACCATTAGAATAGAGATTAACCAGTTCTCCTCGGCATTTTAACAAGCCTGAAACAAAAAAAAAGTCTAAATGTGCCTGACAATTCATACTAACTTTCTCAAGAACAGTATTTTGGAAAACTTTCCAAAATCCAAGTAATTTTTTTTTCTTTTTTAGCATAGTTACTTCTTCTAAGACTTCTGCACAGGAGCTGATAGTTTACTTTACCTGAGGTGGCTGGTCCACGGAGGCTAAAAGCAGCATTAATAACTAAGTGAAGGCACATAAATGTTAGAAACCAAAAACTGAGTTCCTAGTTCTGGCTCCAGAAGAATGAATGTAATTTATTCTAAGAAAATGTCTGTTGTCTGTAATGTATGGATGTGTTGTGTTTGAATTGTATCTGTAATTAGTTGGATTCTTTGTTTTCTCTCACATCAAGAGATTTTGAGATACTTTTCTATTGCACTAGCACCCAATTATCTCCCTTTGCTTCCTTTTTTCCTTCACAGTTTTGCTTCGGAGACATACAAAAGATGCAGGAGCAACAAAATAAAGATTCTGGTTTTTTCTTCTGTTTCAGTTAGTGATAGTCCAAGAGGGAGACTTTGCATCATACTGTGATCCAATCATCACACACTGGCTCTGGATGTTTTTATGCATTAGTAAAGTGAAAACTGGTGAAGTGAAAAGTCCCTAAGTCGGCATCTTGACTGGCAAAGTCATACAACTTTGGTCTCATACTATCACAATTCCAAATGCTATTATTGTAGTCCCAAGTAACTTCGATTTGTACTAAAAATAGAGATGGAGTTCTGCGCATTTTCCTTCTATGACTTGTCATAAAATTCAGCTTTGATACAAAAATCAAAACTGCCCTATGCAGGTCTTTCCCCTTGACATGCCACAGAAGTAGCTATTTTTGCTTCATTGTTTGCTAAATAAAGTCATGTCAGGCACATTATGATGTTCGGTAAACCGTGAGAATAGAAAGGATACTATATTAAAGGATTTAATATTCCAGTTACAGTTTCTTGCCAGCTATCCTTGCAGTGGCACAAAGCTTGAGCATGAACTCTTGCTGGGGGCCTTCTTCACAGGGGAAAACCTTGCATAGGATCAAACAGGCCTAAGCTTGAGCTTCTAGTCTGAAGGCTTGAGGTACCAATAATGCCATACTATTAGCAAGGAAACCAACTGCTAATGGTTTAAAGCTTCTCACTGCTTCAGTATAGGTAATTGAGTATTTTAATCATGATATTATCAAGGAATGAAATCTATTTTATGCCTGTTAGCTGAGGATAAGATTAAAGATGGTTTTTAGTCAGCTCTAAGTGTGGCTCTTTACATCATATTTTCCCCTCCAAGGAAGCTTATGTCTTCAATAATTTTATGGGTATATGACACCTCTTGTTTTCTAGAGGAAAGAGCTTTTACTACAGTGTCCCATTTAACATGAACACAGGCAAAAGAACAGAATGTATTTTTTTTATAGTCGAGTCTTCCAGCAATTGCTGAACTCCACAACAATTGTCTGCCTAATGGAACAGAGCTGGTGGGCTGGGAGACAGAGAGAATGTCTCTGCTCATGCCAGAAGACATTGCTTATCTTAAAGGGACAACTTTCTCAGGCCATCACCTGGACTACCAGTTCATTCCCCAAATCCCCCCTGCCTTCTTCAGTTACTTATTATCTTATTATTCTTCATCAGGAAACCCAAGAAATCACTGTTCACTCTGAATATAGGATTGTTCATATTTAGAGTATTTATTGTGGCAAAACAATTCATAGGTTTCCTTTAAAAGACTTTTTTCCATGTTAAGGAACATATGGACTCTACGTGAAGAAACGGAAAACCATATCTTGTTTTGGAAAGAACACTGAATAAGGGCACATGCAAAGTTCAAAGTCTTTTAAATAGTCTTCTCTCAAAATGTATCGTTAGTTTTGTTCAGCTTCTCTAGTTTGTAAACAACTATGTAATCAATGAAAATATATTTAGCCTACCTTTAAAAAGAGATGTCTCCAGTAATAATTGGTAATAATAGTAAAATCATATGCAAGACAAAAATATTAGGATCTAGCATGCTTGTCCTTTAACAAGTTCTATTCCAAAATTATATTACATATATTAATTTCAACTTTGTAAATGTTGCATAATCTCAAATCTTTGAGTAGTCAGACAGTGATAAAAAATTACTAAGAAACTGGACAACCTTTCTGTATTGTGAATGCTATTCATTTCAAACATTACTTGCTAGTAAAGTGCTGTTACAAGCAAAACAAAATTGTTATTGTCTATTGAAAGCAGATGACATTTTAGTAATATTCAAATTTTATTTGTTTTGGCAAATAGTTAAAAGCTTAGACATGTTTGTTTAACCACCCAAAACTAATTCAGTATAAACAATATTAGTTTCCAATATTTCTATGCTAAAAGGCACATACTAATGTTCCAGCAGTTCGTTCAAGTGAGCTTTTGCATGTAAAGGTTTAATTGTGCTTTTAAATAGTTACTGATTCAGTATGACCTGGAAAGTGACATTTGTGCATGTCTAAAATACTGCCTCACAAATGAATCTCACACTCTGAAGGTGTAATTTTGTTAAGATTAAGATTATATATATCTATATAACTATGTTTGTTGATCTCTATAGATCTACATAGATATACACATATACATATATTCATACATACACACACAAAAGGGTATCTTCTGGAACAGCAGCAGAAAGTGCAGTCTATACTTTTTTGAATTGCCTTCATAATAGACAGTTCTCAGTACAGTTTTCAGATATAAATTGTCTTGGGATTTGTGAGATCCAAGGGATTATTTGTGATACTGCATGTGTCCAACATTACTCTCTTTCCTTACAGGCTGCTTCAAGCTCACTTCACTTCCAGAAGAGATGATTGGCAAATTATTTTCCATGTGATACTGAATAAGATGACCCACACTATCAAATATATGGTCTTTGGTTCTCACCTAATGAAAGAAGCAAAAGAATATATTGATGGTTAGATTGTGCTTATAACTGGTTGGATGTGAGCCCAGCACATTAAAGTCAAAAGGCATTTAAGCCACTGAACTCTCTGGAGTGGGGTCATTAGGCTGTAGACAGCAATTCAGACCTATCCTTTGACCTGCCTTTAGCTGACATGAAAAGTAGAGGACCCAGTTAAAGAGACTGTATGTAGAACTGGGCTGATTCTGCTATGGGGAATGAAACAACTTTTTTTTTTTCTCCACAGAAAAGAGATTTTTTTTTCCCTAAATCCCACTGAGAATTACTTTTCTGATTTACTCTCTCCCCTGAGAGACGTCACTCAGGAGTGCTCTCCTAGCCCTAGGCAGAAGCAAGTAGAATTGAAGTGACAACAAACCAGCTCTACCTTTGCTGTATCCAGAAGTGTGTTACTAATCAAATTCATTATTTAATGTTAGAGTTATTTTTCTAGCAACATAATAATGACTCAAAGGATGTATTAAGTGTATACACTAATTATCAGCACCTGGACTAACAACAATATTTAAGTACCTCACTTCTGTTTCCATGGTACTTTGGTGCTTACAAGTTCTTGAATTGAACTTTCAAACCTACTGGAGTCACTGGCTAAATTTAAATTAACCTGGATGGAATCAGATCAGTTCTACTTCCTGGAGTGCACCCATACATTTTGACTGAAATATCTGAGCAGCCCTGAAATTTCAGTATACGAAATGTTCATACCTTGCCCTCAGGATCCACCAAGAGCAGATGCTTTGCTTGCCCTCCCTGAAGTCCACTGAGAACATACTGACCAGGTGACGTTGTGCTTTCTCGCACGAGAAAATCCCCATCATTGACTAAGAGGCTCTCTGCTGCTTTCCTGTTTAATTTGCCATGGTAACAATCTTCATTCTTTAGCTGTTGCTTTATTTGTGGCAGAACACAGAGACCAGCTGTGTTGCTTGTGGCACTCTGCTGAACAGTTTCCAGTAACTCTAAAATTAAATGAAAGGGAACGTATGGGACACTTCGCCTAGAACTTCATCCTAAAAGGATGCGAGACAATATTTTTTATAGCTTTTAAAAAATTCAAATGGTTCAGTCTTGAAGCTGTGATCAAACCAACCCTACAGACTGTAATAATATGCACACATGAGTGCTCCCAACCCTTCAGTGCATTAGGTAAAATTATCACACCATCTCCTCCCGTACCTTAGATGGGAAAACCTTGGGTCGCTAGGCAACAGAGATTGGAAACAGGAATTTTTCTTATGCCTTACTGTTTTGGGTTTGTATTTCTTTGGTTGTATTAAAAAGTCAAATCTTCCCTGTAAAAACAAGATTTTTTTTTTTTTTTAGCCACTTTTTTTTTTTTTTTTTTTTTTTAAGATCTAGTTCTTCCTTAACAAGCTCTGAAGAGATTGTCATGGATCATTGGGAGAATCATGTTGAGTGGCTCCAGCTATGTGCGGGAATGTAAGACAACATGGCCAACGGAGCCAGAAGGGAAGGATTACAGCATGATGCATCAGTTGTGAAAAAATGAACAATTACTGAATGTACTAACAAAACTGGGTGGTTTGGGACATAGCCAGGCAGACTGCAAATGATTCACAGGCAGGATTTTTCTAACGAAAATAAGAGGATACCACTTCTTCAATGGAATTGTGCAACCTAAGGCTCCTCAGGATATAGCCAGTTCCTTTTTAGAGCATAATACAGCCCCAGGCTGGAAATGTCTCAATGGTCACAGACTTCCTATACTGTAGTTCTGTCCAGTCCTTTGCCCACTTTCTTGCGTGGAGCCAGCTCTGACAGAGAAAACAGTCAGTGGGAAACCATAAAAGGCAAAGTTAATAAATAAAGTATTTTCAATAAGGAGGACAATCAGTAGCAACTATATAGTCATTTAATGGATATCCACCACTTTGAGTCTGTAAATCAAGACTTAATTTGACATACATTTAATAGATACTACTGATCAAATAGTTTGATTTAGAAGTTATTAGATGACATTCAATGGTCACTTATGCAAGAATTGAGAAAAGATGGTCATAACAATCCCACTATGACCTTGCATGCTACTGCCTGTGAAGCAAAGGCATCTGAGGCCACTTCCACCTTGGAGTGGTTAAGATCTTGAGCATACAGAAGAACCCTCTTCCTTGAGGTATGGTGCAGTCCCAAGCTTTCACATCATCTTAAAGACTGTCAATCAGCTACAGAAGATAAAAGGTTACTCTGCTTGCTTACCATCACTACTTTTACTCTTTAATCCCCTTTGTCTTGAATTTAACAAGCAAAAAAACCAACCAGGATGGCTTTCTTCCCCCCCGCCTTTTCTGTATTTCTTATGGGGAAACCAAAATCTTTCTCCATGCACACAGATGACAAGACCCCCTCTTTTCAAAGCTTAGAAAGATACGGTATTGCAATGGGAACCTACTGGCCTGACGCAGAGGGCTCCCATGGATCTGTGCTGTTGCTGTACCACGGGCTGTACAGACTGCAGACTGCATGGTCTGTGTGTTGATGTAACACGGATCATCAAAAAGATCTGTTTTGTAGGCAGGCTTCAATAATGTTGCCTCTTTTTTTGTCTTCTGTGATCTTTCACCACAATTACCTGCAATTAGTATATAGTATGCACAGATTTCCTTCTTTTTTTTTTTTTTAACCTCAAGTTAAAATAACTGTAAAAGCTGAAACAGGAACATTGTTGTTCTTATATATCCCACTGAAGTCATACAGAAGGAAAAGAAAAATTGGCAGATGAACTCGTTTTTCCTTATGGCTAGAAGGCACAAGGTACACCACCCAAAATGAGTTAGACTAAAGTTTTCAAAAATGTTCCGCACTGGTTCAGTTCTGCTTCAATGTCAGCAGTAAACCCCTCACTGGTTGAAAAGAAATTAATACATATGACTTTACAGAGATACAAGCCATATACATTCTTTGTTGCAAAACCCTTTCCTTCCCCTCTGCACCACAAAAAAAGCTTGTGGGAAGCTGAACAATTCTCTCTTGCTATTCTGGTGGAGCAGGGAAGATGGAAGAGGTTGGCGCTTTGTGGCTCTGCCTTGAGAGCCAAAGCCACATCTGTCAGGTTAAGATTGAAGCCTAGGAACAGGCTAACAGAATATCCCCTGCAGGGTATGAAAATAATAGCACTTCAGCTAGCCAAATAGCATGCATATTTTTGCTCTTTAGCAAACGTTTTATTCATAGATCTATTCATTCATTCTTTTATTTGTTCACCCTCTCTTTGTAGAAACCATTTGATTCTCTTTTCCTTAAATCAGAAATAACACAAGAAACTGAACTGTCACCTGCAGACAGCGTAATAGATCACTTTAGAGCGTGCAGGTGGGAATTCAAAAAGGACCTCATTGTGCAGCGAAAGAGATGAGCTGGGGAAATGTGCTCAGGGCAACAGCTGTGGCAAGGGAAGTCCTGAAAGGGATGGAGGCTGGTGATCTCCTGGGGTCCCAGAGAGCAGGTTTTGCTAAAGGTAAATTGATCTCGGGCACAAAGGCACCCAAGGCAGGGGAAGGGCACAGTCACACTGAGAAGCCAGTGACGCTGGAACCAAGGGCACAGGCCCTGTTGGAACAACTGCCTGATGCTGATAGTTTGTGTCTCATCGAGCATTTGTAGGGGGAAGGGGTATTTTCAGAGACTGATAAGCAATGAAGTATCTTCCTTTTTCAAAGGGTATGAAAGAGAATAAAAAAACAAAGAGCTACTGTACAGTATCATGACAAGTAAAACAAGTAAGTCTGCCAGCAGACATGAAGATAGATTAGTGGCCTTTAGAAAAGCTGTAAGGCTTTTTTGTCTGCCCTTCATCTAGGGAACTAGAAATGACCCACTAAGTAGAACACTTTTCACCATTGTATGGAAAGCCAAGGGACAGCTCTTCCGATCAGCCTGCCTTGGTTAATTCTGCATATGCATGAGAAGGAAAAGAGAGTACATACCCACAGTTTTGTTTTCTTCTGGACAATTTTCATATATATTGATGAATGTTGGGCTGTCTGTCTGTACAAAAATTGTAAAAACAGTCACATAAAGTAGTCCCTTAGAAATCTCAGGTAACTTTAAAATATCCATGCACCAGTTAATTGGGATACAGGTAACTAAACATATCTTCTTCACCAAAAAATTCCTATCTCCTCAAATAGTATTTCATGCTGATACTCTTCTTTTTACAGGGCATCATGTCTGGACATACTCCAACCTCACAGAGGCCATTAACTGCCCAGTTACGTATCTAAGGTTTAGTATATACAGTGTAACTCCTAAGTAATAAAGTTCAGGTTTTCTAATAAATGTTCCTTGCAATAAAACCAAGAATAAATAACTACAGGCATCATGGTTTGAAAGTGAAATGGTCACCAAGTTGCCTGAGCAGCACTAGAAGGTCATCAGAACTGAAAGGATAAACAAAAGTAACACCCCACGGAAGAAAGGAATTTGCATTTACATGCTGCAGGGTAACTCCCTGCAACAGCTCTGACAAGCTTCAAACGCAAACTCAGGATATAGTCAAACACCTTTTTAGAGAACTGTTGGGGAGGCAGAGACCAGCAGGCCCACAGCCGAGATGTAGAGTATGCTTGAGCCTAACAAAGCAAAAAATGGATGGAGCAGTAGCACAGGAATGCACAGGAACCTGGGAGCAGTTGCCACCAGACACAAATAACACTTGGGAGCAGCAACTTTTTAGACAGCACCAACCGGATTCCAGCGGGCACATTCGAGTGCGCTCCCTCTGAGCAAAGCGGTGGTGCCTGCTTCCCTGAGTGGGGAAATGCTGGTGTTTCCAAGAACTCACACAGCAGGCTTTGAAGTCTGTGCAGCCAGTCCGAACCTGGCTGGTTTTACTCCCTGACTGATTGGGTTTTATTCCCCACTATCCCAGACAAGAGCCACAGATATACGCATCTTTCGCTGCTGTGGCTGATTTAACAGAGCCTCTTGAAACACTCCAAAGGTAATTAATGTTGTATATACATTGCAATCAGTTAATGTTGTATGTATAGGCTGTAAGCATAATGGACAGGATGAAATATTTATCAGATCACAGAATCAGGAGCCAGGAGGTCCCAGATTTTGCAGATGTTCTCTCAGACAAACCATTTAAATCTGTATCTATTTTCTTCTCACAGCTAATGAGTGAACAAGGGAATATTACTTGGTCTCCTAAAAGTACTCTAAGGACAAACCAGTTAATATTCAGAAAGTGCTTTGGGATTCAATTATGTACTAAGCATCATTAAATCTAGCCTAAAAAACCCTTTCCCAGGATAATCAGGACCTGGTTCTGAAGTTAATGCCATGCTTTACACCACACTAACACTTTATTATTCATTCCCATAATAGGCAGTGAATAGTTATCCCAGCAGATGATGTACTTACCAAGCAATACTGCTTTTTGCACTGTATAAGACAGTTAGCCCTTTGGTCTGTTTGCACTTTCATTCGCATGTCTAACACTCCACCAGTGGGAGGCTCTTTCCCTGGAATTTCGTTGTAATATTCATGATCCTCCCTCTCCTGTGAATTCCCAGCTGATCCATTAGCATTTGCTGCCTCGCTGAAAAAATACGGAAAAAAAAAAAGCAACTGATGTAATCAACTGCTTTCTAGTGTAGGCAAACGTCCCCAGTGTTTGGGCATCGCACAATACACAGGTTAGCCATATGGAGGCTGTAAAGGGCTTTGGGTCTGAACTTTCAGAGCTGTTTATTTTTCCAGTTACTTCTTCATGAATTAAAAATGGAGTCATCACAGTTTGGGGTGCAGGGAGGTACTGTCATTTTCTTAGCACTGAGCAGCCCAGGTCCCTTTTCTTTGACTTGAAATATAAGAGCCACCTACTGAAACTTTGACAGAAGAGTGCCAATGCATCGTTCATTAAGGTGTTCAAAATGTAGACCATAAAACTAATTCCCCTGGCTTCTTGTCTCAACTGTATAAATCTAGAGATTGCCGTAGCGGGGACAGATACTTACAAGAGACAATTAAAACCTCATGGCATTTAGTTAGACAAGCCTGCAACTGTTTTAGAAAATCAAATATCGCTACCAAAAAAAAAATAGTTTTCCTGAGTGGAATGTACCCTGATTTTAATAACCACAATCAATATAACTGTTCTGTTTCAGCTTGAAGAAAACACTGAATTAAACAAAGGAGAGCATCCAATGTTTTTCTTGAGATAAACCAGAATGATGATAGTTTAAATGTACAGCTGATACACTGCAAAACAACTAGGTGCTTCCTGTACTGTCTCCAGTCCCGAAATAAAAAGCTCATCTCAAATCTTACTTCTCTGATTAACAAGAAAATAATTGGATAAAAGGCCTTGAGCAGGAAAGAGATAAAGTTCAAGTAGCTGATTATGTGATATGCACTGCAAGTATTTGATTATGTGATTCATAGTAGTTTGGAAGTGAGTGACTCATTCACACAGCAATATCTGACTCGTCTGCCTAAGGACAGTTCTCTGAGGCTGGCTGTGGGTTAGGCTCAAGGAGGGAATCTTAATTAGCCTCTTCCATTTCTCCTTGCTCTGATTTACTTGTGGCATAACCTAGCAGAGTTTCATAGGAAAGGCTCTTCCTCTGGTTATTGTCCCCAGGGAAAACAGACCAGTATTAACAGTGGAATGGCAAGAACCACTATATACGATGAAATAAATATAAACTGGAGCTGGGGCTGCTGTTATGTAATAAAACCAGTTCTGTTGCATTGCATCAGGCACTGTACCAGTGACACCGTCTGCACAGCGACTCCCAGTGCTCAGAACACACTTCAGCAGCATTACAGCTTTACCTACTCATGGGAGGTAGCAAGCAATCAAATTTGGCGTTACAGTAACGAAAAGACTGAGAAAAATAGGCATGGCTAATCTGTGAGGGGAGCCATAAATTAGAGCAAGAATTGTGTCTCCAGTGCAATGGAAAAAGGGTAATTGAAATGGGGAACTGCGGTCCAGAAATTAATCTAGGCCCTATATTTTGAGCAAGGAGCAGAGGACAGGGCTTCATACTTTAAAATGCCAAGTGGTGGCTGTGTTTATTTCAGTACACGAGGCTGATGTAAGTCACGCCAGGTGGAATCTGAGGCTGCTGCCAGGACATGAGCAGAACAGCAGAAAGGTAAATTACAATAGCTTTTTTTCCCCACCACACACTTTCCACAGCTGCAGCAAGCTTAAACTTGGCATGGGTCAGGACTGAGCTCAGTGCATGTGTGTGCGTGTGCAGTATTTAGAGAGCTGAACTTACCTGGGCAGAGTAATTTGAACATTTGTTCAACTTACTTGCATGACTTAAGGCTGTTTTAGCTAAGGAACAGTACAGCTAAATCTGCGTTATACACCTGTACAAATGTCACAGAAATCAATGGAGTTTACTGGAATAAGCTCATTTTAGTCTACTGTACTCTGTACATACAGCATAAATCACAATTAGCATATGTCCAGGAAACATAGCCAAAGCATCTTATTTATGGATCATTCTTTGGAGTATATTTTCCTGAAAAGTACTAAAGAGAAGGAAACCTGTGCTGACCTTTCATTAGACGTAACCAGGCCGGACGGGTTCTTCAGGTACTGTTTGAACCGAAGCTCAAAAGCCTGCCCTATGGTGTTTATCACCTCCTGCGCCATCCCATTGGGACATTCCAGTATGTGGCATGCTGCAGAGAGACACCTTTAATTAAGTAAATGCACTGTATAACAGAAAATAGAGACACAAGCTATATTGCTTACAGCAGAAAAGCTGGGCATGAAATTACGTACCTAGATAGCTTTAGGACATTATACAGACTGAGATTTTTGATGTGTTAAGGAAACTGCTCTAGGTATTTTTTAATCATAGTAGCAACTTGTACCTCAATAAAAGAAACTCTCCATTTACGCTTCCTGCATGGAGTGCTCCTGTATCTCCTTTTCTCTCCCTGCCTGGCAGTAAGCAGAAGCAGGGGAGAGAACCAGCCCTGCCAGTGTGCAGTTCTCCTGTGAAACAGCATGAAAACACAAGTTCAGGTGCTCTGGCAGCCTGGGGCAGGGCTCTCTCGGGGCAAGACCATGCTCCTGCCACCAGTCCTTGTTCTCATGCACAACCTCAGGAAACTCACTCCAGTGGAGAGTGCCCTGTGCCCAGGACCGGCTCTCCCCTCTGCAAAGCCACCATGAGAGAGCGCTCACTCAGGGATGGTGCTGGGCCAGCTGCCAGCCCTGCCTGCAGGCTGCCAGGCTACAGGAGTTCTGCACATCCCAGGATCAATACTAGGACTTATTGGTGAACTCACAGGGCGCCCTAAGTCAGTCAAAATAGCAGTGATGGAGCTACAGGAAGGTGGCAGGCCACACTAGAAGGCTCCAGCCCAGCTTCTCCAGAAGACATCCTGATCTTCTGAGCCATCCACGGCACCTTTAGAGGGAGCTCTCCTGTGAGCTGCCACTACCAACTTCATAGCCATGAGCAGTGTCGCTCTGAGAACTGTCTGGCATGAAAGAAGCAGCCAAAGGCCAGTCTTTCTTGTACTGCAGGCAAATAATGAGAGTGATGGAAAAGGACTTTATCCCCTGGGTTAGCCTCCAGAGGGGAGGAGGTCTCATACAGCTGATTATATACCCCACTCTGCCTTCCAGCAACACACCCAGCAGTCTGGCTTAGATGAGAAGGCTCATTCACTACCCTTCCCTCAGCTGGAAGCTGTCCCAGAGCAGGGCAGCTGCCTACCTGGCCAGGCTCTGCCTTTCCTCCCCAGGCCAGGCCAGCTTGGGAAGGCTACTACCCCTGCATGGAGCCAGAACCTAGTACAGCTTTAGTCTGACCTGCAGATTCTCACTTTGTTGCACAAAGAATATGACATTTAAAGCCACTGCCTGCATACCATCACCCATATCAATACAGGGAAGTCAAAAATTGTACAGAATATCGAGCTGTTCAGTAGCTTTTTAATTTTAAACCTCAAACAATTCCTTGGTACAGATAAAGCAATCATATAAACATGTATAACAATCTGAAAATTGTTTCCATACCTCTCTGATTAACAGGATCTTTTGCTACATATGCAACATAGTCTGTTGTATCCTATAGGAAAGAAGGCAACAGATATCTTTAAAGTTATCATTATGAACAATCCTACCACCACAGCAAAGCAACTGCGTATGGAGAGATATATTTTTAGCTTTAAAAAGTGTGCTTCTTTCAGAGAAAACAACTGCAGGTACTAGGAAAGTGGGCTACAGGAAAGATCAGTGACACGCTGGTAGCTATCGACACCGTAATCGTCCCGGAATCTTTTTCTTGTAATAAATGCACTAGACCATTTGGCATTCTTTGAGTCTTCAATAAACCATGTATTCAGTTCCAAACTCTGCAACAGGAGTAGAAACACAACTGGTGCCTCATCAGCAGGCAATGCTGCTCTCTTCTGCTGCTCCCACGAAGCTCGAAGCCTCTCCTGTGTAATGTGTTAGGGCTGCATGACTGCCAGTCACAGCTCTTAGCTGGGATAGTCCTTATCAGTATCAGTGGAAGATAAAATAGTGCTAATATACTGCCAAGGACAAGTTAGAATATTTCCGATTTATAGCATGAAGATTGAGTTTTGAAGGCATCTCAGAGAAAAGTTGATCTTTAAAATACTGCAGAATACAATAGGTATCTGATCTCAGTTGCTGCTGCCTGATTTTAGTCTGGCTACGATCAGGTTAAATTACTCCGTATCTCAAGGCTGCTGCTGAGATCAGACAACCTCAGTATAATCAGTTGTCTGTTTCAGATTCTTTTTCCAGCCAACACTGAAATAATCCTCACTTTTTCTAGTCAAACTGAAAAGGGAACTGGAATAGAAAAATTAACATTTCTAGTCATACTGCAAAAGCAGAGAGTCACTTGATAATTCACTGTTATAGTAAAAATGGTGAGGTAATGAATAACATTCTTTTAATTATTAAAGATGCATTTTGTTATTTTGGATCTTTAAGGCGGGATGGGGAAAATGCAATTCACAGCCTAAAGGCAT
Organism: Haliaeetus leucocephalus; assembly: GCF_000737465.1. Classification (NCBI taxonomy): domain Eukaryota; kingdom Metazoa; phylum Chordata; class Aves; order Accipitriformes; family Accipitridae; genus Haliaeetus; species Haliaeetus leucocephalus. The sequence continues at coordinate 12,037,094 of NW_010972775.1, forward strand.
GGCTCTCTTGAGGGAAGATGCAATCAGCTGGCAGGAAACAAGGCCCCCATTTGCAATATGCACAAGAACAATCATTTAATAATTCACAATGAATGACATGAGAGGCAGGTCTTAGGGCCAGCAGAACTTGTCCTAGATATTTTTTTTTAAATCTCCAATGTTAATATCATTAAAACAAAGCAACCTAAATATTTCTTATGCATTTAGTGAACTCAATTTCCTTCCTTTTCCTTTCAGGTTTTTCTTAAAAGTCCATAAATATTTTAGGATAAATAAATCAGATCTAGAGAGCAACTAGAAGCAAAAGTAACTGGAGCAGTACACGCTATTTTTATATCTTTGTAATGCTTATGTACATGCATGGATGACTTTGCTTTAAAATAAAGCCAGAATAGGCTTTATTCTCAGGCAGAATTTGCTACTCCTTAACAGTGCCGAGCAACACTGAACTGCACTTAGACCCTGAATGTGGGGGCAGGTGGAGAGCCATGTCCTGTTGGAAACTATGTCCCATTTTAAATGTAAAGAGAATTTTGGAGAAATTACCTGAACAAGCCGCCAAAATTGCCCATTATGTCAAGTGCCACTAGATTTATAGTTACCACCGCTGAGCAAGACCTCCATTTGACATATTCTCCCAGTAGGAAAAGTGTCACCAGCTGCACCACCAAGCCCATTTCCTGCAGCTCATCTGTGTGCAAGCACATCTCTTGGTGGTCCCGCCATTAACCACTGACCAAACCCAGCCCTGTGTAGCCTGTCAGATCTGATGGGATCACTGTAGAAGACCAATCCAGGATAAGCACATAAAAAAAAACTTTAAAAAGGTAAACAAGCCCTGGAGAATTATTCATCCAGCCCACTGAAAAGAGGTGTGAAAACACATCCCTCAATTTTCCAACCTTGAAATGTTACATAAAGACAAAGTAGACAGCCAGCATCTAGGACACGGTACATACCTCAAAAACAAGTCAGCTTAAGGACATATTTAAATTGTTTAACTATCAAGAAAACTGGAACTTGGAAACGAAGCATTGTCATGCTGAGCACAACAGCGTGCTAGCACTTGGAGCTACCTGGAAATCCATATCAGGAAGGGTCTGCAAAGCCCAAGGACTGTACTGTACCGTGTTGTGTATTAAGACAGCACAGGCATCGAAAGGTGAAATTTGAACTTCTTAGAATCTCAAAACGCCTTAAACTTCAAATCGGATCTTTAAGGATGTAGTACTTTGGCACCAGGCCTGTACTGTACCTCCCTTCTGGGTGCAGGACTGACAGCACAGACCCTGCACACGTGCTCCCTCCCCACTGCCCAGCCCAGCTCCAGTTCTCGGGCAGCTTGAGCAGAGCAGAGCAGCTGGGCTCCTTATATCACCCACAGGGCCCTCCAGAGAAGATCCATCAGCTACACAGGGCCAGTTCCCAGCTGTTTTCCCTTGCCTGCTCCTAAATCCAAAGAGGCAGATCTGTCATCTTCCAGTCAAAGCTAGATCTGGCTTCTACCCCACTGTTACCAAGAGCATGACCCACAGCCTTCTCTTTTCCCTGTTTCACAACAGAGGAACAGGGAGACATTTAACAAAATTGAAGGGCAGAAAATTCAAAACTGATTAAAAAAATACTGTTTCCATACCACATGGAGTGTGAAATTCAGAATGGTGGCAGGGCTGGGCTAGCTTAGGTTTGAAGAGGGAATAGGGCACGTTTATGGATGACAAATTCCCTGCTTATAAACATTGCAGTAAAGAGTTTGGAAGAGGATAGAAAACCTCGTGCTTGAAAACATCAATCACTATGATACTAGGAGAAAAACCCGTATCTGCAGGAAGAAGGTTATGTCACATCTGTCTCATCGAAGCTGTTTGACTGAAAATTAGTCTAAAAATTTAGAGGTGCCAGTGCTGACCACTTCTGTGACAGGTATTGGATTACAGGGACCGCAGAAGTGATGCAATTCCTATGTTCATGTGTTCTTATTTTTAGATCCCCAAGTCTGAGGGCTTTTGAATGATCTGAGGCTCACTGATGGGCAACAGGGAAGTTAACTATATGTATCTATCAAAGATCCACTGAGTCTCGGTACCACATCTCCCTTCCAGTCTCAGTTCCTGACTTTTCTTGTATTACTGATCATGATCCAGAAGTGCAGTGTACTCTGTTAATGCTTGTGGATAGGAAGGGGTGAAGCAAAGTACTTGCAGGTACTTATATTCTCATAATAATTTCATTATACCTGCGGAAGTATATCTTATAAATCAATACTTACTGGGTCACCTCCAGAAGCAAATGAGATGGACTGCATGTGATGGTTGGCAATAATCTGAAAAGCATGACAAACTAGTTAAACATGCTCATGTGCCACAGATTTAGAAAACAGCAGAGCACATATCTTCCTAGAGCAAGCAATTAAGTTCATGACAACCCAATCCATTAATAAATGCACATATCATTTGTGAAGGAAGGAGATAAGAAAAGGAATATTTCTGAGACTAGCCATTCATGTTTAGTAATGTCTAGATCCCAAAGTAATCTTCCTTCAAGGGTTTTCAGAATGAATTCAACCACCAACTTCTAACCTGATCAGTATGAAGCTAAATGAGACTTTGAAAGGAGGAATAACTGGAGACGTTGGATGCATTTACAAAGTTTTGAGATATTAATGCATTTTAAAGTTACCAACAATTTTATTTAAATGCCTGATGTATATAATGATGGTGTTTTTACAAACAGGCCCTACTGATATTCTGCTCATATTCTCTCTCACCACTAGCACCAAACTGTTACCTGGTAGAAATTTCACTAGCCAGATCAAGCATCAACTGTTCTTGGTTTCAAACACTACCTCATCTCTGAAGACAAACTGTCTACAAATCAAGTGCAATAGATTATGCAGGTGTGAACACAATGAAACATGGTGGCAGCGCAAAAAGAGAATAAATAGGATTTTCCATTTGCAAAGGTCTAGTAATGAAAGACCTAGGAAGAATTTCAAGACAGCGTCCTGCACTCCCACATGTGCAGTGACTGGGCACATCAGTGTATTTGGAAAAAGATCTGTCCAGCCATCTTTTAGTCCCGTTACAGATAGGAACAGGTTAAAAGGGCCACACTTTAGCTGCCAACCCCCAGAGTTTTACCTGCTGTAGGGAAGCCCTTTGCTGCTGTACCTGAAAGGAAGGGAAACATGCTGCCATAAATCCTTACTCCTCCTAGCACAGAGGTCCAGGGGACAGGAGACCCTTGAATAGCTTTGAATGACGCCAAAGCCAAGCTCTGACTCAATACTTTTATCAATTTTTTTTTCCCTAGGACTTGTCAGAAACTCCAGTTGGGACTAGTGCCTTGTTTATTAGGCACTGTACAGGCAGACACACAAAGAGAAACAGTTTGCCAAGCACTTAAGGATCCCTCCCCATGGAAGACACCATTGTAAACAAAAAGGGTATATGTGCTGCATGTCCAATTCCTCCAAAGTGCTCTAATTTTTAAATTCACAGGCTTCATGTAATTCAGCTTTACCAGGCATGCACAAGAAGACTAAAGGGTGCTGCTTTCTCTTCAAAGCACTCAGCCTTTCCTTCAGAAGCCACAAAAGGAGGAGAATACAGTAACATGGAGAAAAGGACACTGATTTATATGTATCCTACCTGCTGCGTCTCAACATTAATCAAAGTGAGGCTGCTTGTTGAAATGGTCAGTTTTATATTCACACCAGAAAACTGAAGGTTACTTTTGCCAAGTACAGAAGACAGAAACTTCACTGGAGGCTTTGAACAAAGAAACAAAAGAAAGAGGCTGTCAGCTGTGTCTGTCAGGGGCAGAAACGTATCAAAGTCAAGCAGATTTTACGATATCTTATTGAAAATTTCAGTGGAGCAAGGATAATGGCTTGATCAAATGCAAATAGACCTTCTAACAAATACCAGCTTTGAATACAATACTTGTAGGCATGGTTTTTATGTCAATAATGGGAAAAAATTTTAAAGCAAAATCCCAGTGATCTAAATGTTATAGCTGGCTCAGTAATTCAGAATGTGTAATTTTCCTGCTGAACTCTGCTTCATTTCCTGGGGATGAAGCATTTCTGAGTAAATCAAAAAATTCTCTCACATACTCATTTTTCAGGAGCAAGTTCATTCCTCCCAAGCCCCACAGTTACCGAAGGGAATCAGTAAGTTCCACCAGACAACCCAACAGCAGTCACTGATGTTGCCCCTCATTGCATCCCTGTTATTTAATAAGTGATCAGCCCATTAAACACTGTCATTTTAGTTGTGCTTAATTTTTTATATAAATATAGATATAAAAATATATCTATATATATAGTTATAGATATAAATAACAATCAGGTTATCGTCCAGTGAATGAGCTCCCTTTTGCAATCAAAAAAAAAAAACAACCCTCTGACATTTTACAAGCCAGAACCTAAAAATTGTAAAGCACCAGGCACTGCAAAGGCTGCTAGGAGCAGGAACTCTGGGCAAAGCATTAATCCTGAAGAAAATAAGGCAGGACATGGTCTCGGCCCCAAACCAAGCAGGCTAAACACCCTGCTACAAGTGCTTCCACACTGTACTGAGTTCGGGTGGATTAATGTGCGCTAACTCCAGCATGGACTGAAGCCTGTTAGGGAATCATGTATCCAGCTTATGAAAAGCAGATATAGAAAATTAATCATTCACCTAAAACAGTATTTACCTTCCGCTTTTTTATAGCTCCATTTGTACCTGATACAGCTTCACACAGTCGGCTTATTGCTTCCCTGCAAATAGAAAAATACAGCACAAACTGTTGGATCATTTCACATGCATCATCTGTAACAGGGCCAGCAACTCTGCAATTTATTGTTATCATCCCACTTAAAAACACTTAAATCTTCCAGAAGGTTTTTCACAGTTGTTTTTCTTTCTTCTTTCCTCCCCCTGTTAAAAAAAAAAACACCTATTTAACAAAACACAATGATTCAGCAGCCTGGTTTGTGTTGATTCTTTTTCTCCATAAAACACATCAGTTTCACCTAATGAAAATTTGTTTTTAAAAAAAAACATCAACTAAACACAAGGAACTCAACCTAATGCCTTCAAATCCTTTTTCTCAGTACAGTTGATAGGTCTTTTGCTGGCAGGGAGGCTCCCCTTCCTCCCTTAATCCTTCTTATTTAGAGCAGCAGGGTGCCGTGATTGCCTTCCTGGTGTTTGGGGTTTCTCTTTTTTTTTTTTTTTTTTAAAAAAAAAAAAAACGGGTGGGGAGGGGGGAGGTGTTGTCAGCTTCTCCAGTTCTTTTTCAAATCTGAGGACTCAGGTTGTATCTTTCCATCTCCGGCGGGTATTTCCCAAGCTAGACGTCCTTTCCAGCCACCCACCATTCTCTACAGGCACCTCTCAGTTAGGGAAGCAGAAGGGCAAGGCATAAAGCTCTCACAGTGTTTATTGGTCTATACCAAAGACAGCTACATCACACACTTAATATAACATAGTGATGCGCTGCACCTATTTTCCACACTTGAACAAAGAAAATTCCGATATATGCTCAGGCAGGTGACTGGTTTGGACATACAGTGGAGCACTCAACTGCCCTGACTGAGGTTAGCACAGCAGCTGGAAAAAAAACTTTTGCTGGCAGTCACAGGCTTTCCCTGACTGATACTTACTGTTTTGAAGTCAACGGAAAAAATAGTGACTTACTGGGCTGGGATGTGCTTAGCAAGCTTCCTTAACCTTGCCTGGACAGCCCGGTCCGCGCCGCAGCTCCCGACCTCTCCAGCTGCCCTGGCCCTTTGCCACGGGGCTGCGGGGCGAGCTGTGCCGCCGGCCCCCCATCACCCTTTCAGGCTTCGGTTCCCACACCGGGTGATTTCATTTTGAGGCTGTAGCCTCAGCCTTTCTCTCAGGGCTGAATTCAGACTTGGGCTTTCAAGGGATGGGATTTTGTTTTGTTCTTAAGGGGAAGGGAATTTGTTTGTTTGTTTATGTTACTGGATTATTATCCAAAGAGATAATTACGAAACGAGCTAGTTAGGAAAGTTTGTCTGTTTTCAGATCCCGGCATGTGTGTGGGAGGAACACACCGCTGGCCTTCATTTCCTGAGAAAGTTTTGGTTCAGAAGGGCTAAAAAATATCAGGAGACCAAACAATGGCAAGAAGCTCTGGCCAGATACATCCCATGAAGCAGAGGTGCCCCAGCGAGGAGTGTAGTCCCCCCAGGACCCAGGGGGGTCATGCCTGGGGAGCAGATCAGACCGCAAGTAAAGCCAGCACAGTGCTGGTGAACCGCAGCATCGCCACTGCTCCCTGCTCAGTGCCCCATGGACATTGCTACGCTGGTGGGCTACGTGCTTAAAGCACTGAAGATCAGTGATGCTACATCGAGCCTTCACGTCGGAGAACATCCTGAGAAATTCAGTCTGGAGACTGTCAAATGAATGACGACCTCATCCATGGCAAAATAATAAAAATGTAATTAATATGTTCTAAGTGAAAACAGCAGGGAAGAAGAGGAGCCTCATTGTGGGCTACACAAGATGGGTAAGAAACACAGCCTTTTAAATATTGCCTTTTTTTAGCCTTTTAAAGCAAAGCACTTCTCCCTACGCAGCTGAAAACATGCTTTTGAAATGAATTCCTGATATCTTTCTTGTTTAGCTCCTGTTCTATTTAGCTGTTACCAGTAGAAAGGCCAAAACTTAAAAAAAAAAAAAAAGGGAAAGGCATCCTACAGGATGATCTTGCAGATTCCAATAATCAGCTTGGAAAATGAGAGCTCATCTTCTCATTCAATATTAAAGGAAATTAAAATCAGAGCCAAGACATTAAGGCTACTTGGAGCCTTCAAGTCTAGCTCTACCTAGAAACAAAACCAGATACAGAACAAATTGGAAAAACAGGAAATCATCTATTTTGGTGACAAATGACTTCTCACACACTTCAGGCAGCCCATGTGGAATATGGAGTTGTAGGCAAAGTTGCCAGCAACAGACCCTGTTCTTGTACAAGCCAGTGTGGTGACTGCCCACTTCACCACACTCCGAAGCACTTGTCCAGCAAACGGGAACCAAAAAGTAGGCAAATCATTTCTACTTAATAGTTTCTATTACCTCTCTTTGGTAGAGGAAATCATCTTCTCACAGATGTTTCTTGCTGCATAGCTCTGGGTGGTTTTCCAGGTGACCTAACAAACCTTCTCAAATACTATTTTAAAGGTGTGAAAAGCAGCAGTTTGTAACACCTTGCTGCTACAACTGAACACTTCTAACCCTAGGTCATTTCCACAGGGCAGGCGGACCTGAACTAGAAACTGCACCATATATTAGGAAGAAAAGAAACTCTGGATACATCCACGATAAACTGAAATCAGATTTACTGTATCTGTGCTTTCTTACTGGAAATCTGCTATTAATTCATTCTTAAATGTTCATTTTCAAACAGTTGCTTGGGCAAGTCTCTGCTTTTAGGTCTGCTGGATGGCATATACCCGTGCATAGCTTGCGTAGTTAATTGCCTTGTTCCTGCATGAATGTGCAACCTTATGAGTTCTGGCATTTGCTTGTCTTCTTGATATCTTCCAAATCTGAGGCAGTAGCAGAAAATGTGGCCTTGTTATTCGAGTCATGTTGCTGCTTTTTCTTTCTCTCCTCCTTGTCATTCATCCCAAAGCAAAACACTTTGGTGTTTTTTTGTTTTTCTTTTAAATCACCCTGAATGAGATAACTCCACTTGCATACTCTGCAGCAGCTCTTCTCAACCCTGGGAGCCACAGAATGAAATTGGGAGAGCTGTGAGGAATTAAAGTTGTTCTTGTAGTTTAAGCCAAAGAAAATCTCGCTCCTCAACTCCTCAGGAATCTTCTGCCATTTGAAGTCGAGTCGCTGTCTGTCAGTCCTGCAGTGCCCACATGATTACAAAAACTGGTCATTGTTTCATTGACACAGTTTTCACTTTCCGTAGTGAATGGAAGAGATTTGGGTCGGCTCTTTTCACCATCCTGAAAAATATTACTCTGAAGCACTTTGGTCCCCTGGGCTGTCACCAGCAGCAGACCTACCGCAGAGGCAGAGGTCCTGCTCCTGGCCCCAGCAGATGCCCATCCATTGCAGGCAGAGTTTCCCAGGGGTTATTCTGCTGGGCAGCAGTTCAGGGAGGATCAAGGCTGGCACAGTTCCCTGGGGGCACCGATGTGGGCTCCAGGAGGTGGGGAAGCAGGACCATCCCTCTTTGACTGGGACGCTGAGGCTCCTGAACACACAGCTGTAGGCAGCTCCCCACCTCCTGGGCCGAGATGCACTGAACCGGGACAGTGCCACAGCCCCCATGCCGCTGAGTGCTGCGGAAGCCAGTGGCACAGCGAATTTTTGCTTTCTCCCCCAAAAATCTGGGGCAGCCCCCCAGCCCCGCAGGGCACTGCTCCCTCTGCTCGCTGGGTTAGCAGCCAGCCACCCAGCCAGGCTACGGCCACTTGGCAAGGGCTCAGCAAGCGCTGGGGCAGGAGGGAGTGACAAGGACAGCCCCGTTTTTGGCATCCCTAAGCCTTCAGATCAGATCAGCTGTACAGTCCGCAGGTTTCCTCTGGGTCTGCACCTCTGGGGCGAAACCTGCAGCAGACACTCCTCCCCACTCCTCCCCAAGCGTGCAGAAGTGGGAGAGCGCCATGCTAGCAGTAACAGTGAGCCGCTTTGTTTATTGTTCCCCCAAATGAGAGCAAAAAACATGAGAGATGGGCTGATGTAAGCAAGTAAGCATGCTGTTGAAGATTTGCTTTTAAGCATCTAAGGCTCTGCCTACACTATCTAACAGAAAGGGATTGTGTAGCTCAACAAAGTTGAAATTAATCTTCCAAACAAAGTCAGCCTTCTTCCACCAGCCCTCCCCAGCAGCACGTTTCAGGCACCCTTTGCCCTTCGCTGCCTGACCATTTTCAAGTTTGCAAGTGAATGCCCCGATCTGAGATATGGAATCCCTTTTCCCATAAATGCCCAAATACAATGACTAATAATAAGCTTGATTTAACAGAAGTGGGAGATGTGTAAGAGGAAAAGAGCCGAAGGGCTGGACAAGGGAAGTGCACATCAGGGTCCAGCAAAGGCGGGACCTGCCACAGCACAAGGCGACAGCCCAAACACATCTTGTACGGAAAACAGCAAGCACAGCACAGCACGTTTATGGGTGACCGTTCAAAAAAATACAAAGCCTCTCAAGGAGAGGAACCTGTTACCCTTATTGTTATTTCTTGGTGTTACTCTTGTCATCTACACGGAGCTTGGGATCACAGATTTCTGCAGAATGGGAGGAATGTCCTAAGAGCTGGAAGAGCAAAATGCTGTGGCAAAATCTCCTCTGCCAATCTCCTCACCGCAGAGCCACCGAGGGCAAAGAGCACCTCAGCGCCTGGCCCTTCCCTTGCTACGCTGTGGTCATTTGGCCTGATGTCCATACGACATCTCTGCACCCCGTGGTCATTCATAGCGCTGGAGAGGCCACCTTCTGCCTTCCCCAACCCTGTGCCTGGTAAGCGAGTGAAAATGCAAGTCCAGCAAGAAACTAGAAAATTAATCCTCCATGCTCATCTCTTTCGACTCTTCACGGCACTTTGGCAAACATAAGTTTGTTGATCTTTCCAACATTCATGTGAGGTAGGTAAATAATAGCTTTAATTTTACTGATCAGGAGCCTAAGAATGCAAATACACATAAAGCAAGGCAGGGAGCAGACATAATTAGAGACCCTTTCTACATCACTTTAAAACAGAAGATGCCTCTTTGTTTAGTGAAATGCCATCAGAGTAAAAATATTTTTTACCCCCAGTACAAACAACAGAGATGATTAAAATGGGAACATTTCCAATAACTCCTTGGTTGGTACATTGTGCATGCCGTCTATAAACTTACTCCCCCAGGAGAACAATAGGGGAATAATCAATGTTATCTTCACTCCAGTCAGCTTGTAATCAATCAAACTTTAAAGTTTGCATGCATGAGCTCAGCACTTCAGCATTCGGTTTGCAAACAGTTTAAGTTTTGAATTTCTCATGCACAAAAGAGCCCGTTAAGGTCAGCAGTGGCATTTTTTTAGGTGATGGAAAAATTTCCATTGTTAAGTTTTCACATAGCTCTGGTTAACAAAACCTTACTATTTGGGCCAAATTTAAGTTGGCAAGCTCTTGTCACACAGTAATTCATATTCATTATTTTCCAGACAAACCATCCAAAGCTCTGTTTTGTAGGTGTAGCAGCATATGTATTCTGCATCTTGCAAATGGGAGATAACCTCGCTCTTTGGCCAAGGCTGTTGAAGAATGCAGCGGCTTCGTCTGAATGAGCCGGGCTGATTGCTTTGGGCTAAGTGTACTCCATGGCTCTTTTTGATTGGTAAACGACTAGGCTGAGGGAAGTATATTTGTATCCCAGGCACTTCTCCATACGCACATGCAGGAACTGGGTGAGTGTGTGCTTATGCTGATTGTAAATGTCAACAACCGCTGATTTTGAATACAAAACAAATCGGGCAGCTTTCGAGTGTGGTATATAGGCATTTAAGGACTTGAGTTTTTTAGTTTCTTCCTTTTAGCTGATAAGTCTGGGAGCCAACAGGTAGAAAAGTAACACTTATCTCTTCATGTTCCTTTCCTTTCTCCAGGATTTCTTTGATACAAACACTTGAGGAAGCAAAGGAGCATCTGTAAATCATCCACCAGCAGGAAGGAAGAGTTGGGCAGGCACAGGAAGCCTCAACCACACTCCTGGCATCCTCAGCATGAACCATGCCAGAAAAATAGCTGAGGGGAGGAGGGAACAGGTCTGAGGCCGGGCCAAAATACTCTGCACACACCCACCCCTCCAAAAAGCCTCTGGAGGTGCCAGGATGCCGGGTGGCTGCTGGGGCTGCCCGGCAGCGCGCTAGTCCTGGTTGCTGGACTGTGAGTACATCCCAGCAGCACGCAGCGCTCTGAGCTGGCAAGAGGGTGCTTATTTTGAAAACTCAAACACTCCTGCACTGACAGACTTACAAGAATAAACGTAAAAAGAAAACTGGGCTTTTCTGATCCTGACAGGGCATTCCACCAACCCCACAGGTGCATACATTAATAATCTACACCCAGCAACTGGCAGCAATCTGCAACAGAAGTTGCAAACTTCTCAAAAGACCACAAAATATTCCACATTTAAACCACACTCAGTTGTATCTGAGAGCAAAATATTCATCTTTTTCTGGTTTGCAGCCTGGAAACTTAGGCCTGCAGTACAGTTGGAAATGGCTGTATTTCAACATGTTTTCCTTGTGACTCTGCTTCCAGCTGAGCCTGGCCTTGGTGCAGATGGGGTCAAGCAATGTCACGCATCTGATAAAAATTCATTAGATGACCTTGCTAGATTGAGGGACCCATGGCACTTTCTGTGTCGGGTGTGAAGCAGCGTGGCAGAGGCCTGCGAGCATCCCAGCTCGCCACCTCGGCCACCCACAACCACGGCAGCACCAGCAGATTTACCCTGTGTCTCGGGTGAGCTGTGCAGGCAGCGCTGAGCCCAGTGTGCATGGCCTGGCTGCTGCCGGTACCCAGCTCGCTGGGGTTGTCTGTACTGTGCTGTGACTGCAGAGGGAGGCTCTCTGCATCCAGAACAAGAACTGGGAGAGAAAGTAGGTCTGTGGCTGAAACAAGCCATTTTCCAATGCGAACAGCCTATTGTGATGATCAAATAATTCAAATCATCGCTTGGGAAAAAAACAAAACAAAACACACAAACTCCTATTCAAAATTGTTTCAGAGCTTGGCACGCACCCTTGGCTTTATACTAGAAATTAGCACTAGGGATTTTCATTCTTGGGCTGAATTTCAGTTTGATACCACCTACCTGGTGACTTGCGTTCGCGTGCCAAAGTCCAGGGACCTCATTGACTGCAGCACTTCAATACAGCCCATGTACTAGGGAAAACGAAGAGAAAGGAGGACTTTGTTAATACCTAGCACACAGGTAAGAGGAGGATCACAGAAGGAAGCAAATGTGATTTAAGTCCACTAAGTATATGCAGAACCACAGCCTAAATGGAAAATCAAATCAGCCATCTTAAAGCTGCTTCCTAAATAGATCTTGTTTTACTGAAAAGTGTAGAGAAGAGCAATAAAGATACCAGTGCCTTCAGCAACATAGCACAAAAAAAGGTAAAGCACTCTGGGGATACAAAATCCAAACATTCCTTTTTTCCAGTTCTGCTTAGTCTCACTGATTAGCCTGTGGCACTGAGCTGGGAGGAATATATGAATGTTGGAGGGAAATTCCCCAGGAGCAGAGGGGCTCTGGAAGCCCCACGGGACCAATGCACTCAGAGCCCCCGTGCAGAAGAGCTGAATGTCCCTTCAGAGCAGTGGGAGGCATTACTAGGCATGAGGAAAACCACTGCCTCCATGCTGCTGCACGTCTGATGACAAATAACCTCTGCAGAAGATGAAGGAGGTAGCGTTGCAGTTCCAGCTCATAGCAACAACTCTAAAGGGCCTGCACTACAAAGTGACCTGCTTTAAATCAGAGGCTGACTCCCGCACTTCCGTTGTATGGGGCAGAGCTGGGGGCTTTTTCTATACTCGTTTGGAATTTGCATAGGACTAATTTTCAGAAACATCAAGAACGTGATGGCATGTCAGCCCATAAACTCCTTTGATGTTATGCACAAACCTATGGAACATTTTCGTCTCAACGAAGTGGGCTTGGCTAAGTCTATCTACTGAGTTTACCTCTTTCAAAACATATCTTACTAATTCCTTCAGCATTTCTGTTGATACCCATCTCTCTGCTGTTGAAGCGCTCCAACATCTCCATTTCACATGGCTGCCATAGGTCTGGGTCTCTCAGTTTGCATCCCTTCTTCCACAACGACTTCTCCTGGAGGAAAAAGGGCTTTTGGGAGCATCCTGCAGTGCTCACACAGTGCCCGTGGGCTGCAGAGACAGCCTGCCAGCGCAGACGTCTGCTGCAGAAAGTCAAAGCCTCTGGGATACAGCAGATAACCTGGAAATCTCAGGCAGGGACACACATACTCTGTCCTCTTGTTCTGAATGGACAGAGGAAGCACTCTCTGTCCAGAGAAAGGTACTGTATTTACCTCCTCTGCCTCACTTTGCCTATGAAATGATATTTCTGCTGGTCCATTCAGAGGGGGTTGGATTTAGGTATCTGTTTCAGCTTTGGAGACTTTCAGAAATGAATGCGTGTGTTAAAAAGAGAACGTTATGTGCGCAGTCAAGCAGGAATTCCACAACAATTGTATTATCCCTATTTGGTTTCTTTCCAGATAGCAATGTAACCCTTGGGAGAACTCCAGAATTAGGTCAGAGACCTGGAAGGACATCAATAAGAATCTGAAGGGTTAGCAGAACTGCTTCCCTAATCAACATTTAATGACTTTGTAAAGGACTCTGAGAGCTATCTTACTTGTTAAAGATATTCCTGCTTAACGGGAACAAAGCAAACATGGAAAATACATCTAGAGCCTCAGCTTGGTGACCTCTGATCCTATAAGGTCAAGCATCCTGTGAGCTGTTTGGCTGCTCCTCTATCCTTGAAAACAGAAAGATTTAGGAGTAGGTGAGTCACATGCTGATAAGTGAGTCCCCACTGCATCCTGAACAGATGCGTGGGAAGCTACTCTAAGCAAAGATGAAAAATCAATATTAGGTTTTTGCATAAGTGACCCTGAGTGAAGCTGAACTTATCAATGATTCACAAAAGACCTTTTTTTTTTTTTTTCCCTTTAAAAGCCTGAGTAGGAAAGTGCATTAACATGGCACCTCACTGCATCTCTCATTTATTTTAGCTGCCATTGGTTATCTAAACCAGCACAGTTAGTAATGGCTGAACCTTCACATCTCAGTAGGAGGCTACAGAGAACCAGCAGAGCCCTGGGCAGGGGGATGCCTCGGGGCTGGGGCAGAGGAAGCCGGGGTCACAGAGCTGGGAGAAGCCCATGGAGCACATAAAAGGACAATGGGATACCAGAAGCCTATTCAAGAAAACAAAAGACACTCTCCGAGGAAGAAAGAATAATTAACAAATAAACAAGGAAAACATTAACCCCTCCATAGCTGAGTCCGACAAGCAGTATGACCGGTGTACGATAGGAAGGGGAACACAGGAGACAAGGGCAACGCCTGTCTCAAGACTTCTGCACCCAGACTCCAGTTTAGGTGGTGCCCCTACTCCCCATCCCATATATCCCAAACAGCAGCTCCCACAAAAAGCTAGTGAGCTCATCCAGGGATGCAGGGTCGAGGCCAGCTCACACTTTCCTGCTGCAGGGAGGGTCAAGCTAAAGCATCAGCAGGGCAGCAGCCACAGGTGCCCTCCTGCAGTGCCCAGGGAGAAGGAGTCACAGCAGCGCCTTGCCCCAGCCCAAGCTATCTGCCAGGTGCTTTTGTAACACGGTGATAGCAATACCGAGGGTTCAAAGGTGGTGTCCGAGGAAAGAGGTTCATCTCCCAAAGCCCCACAAAGAGGAGCACGGCTCGCCTTCACTGAGCTGCTAGGGGAAGCTGGACACAGGCACAAGGGTGCTGTAACCAGCCCAGGGCAACAAGCATAGATATAACTGCAGAATTCAGCTACCTATAGAAAAATAAAATGCCAAGACTGAAAAAACGTGAGTGCTAAAGACTTGACATCACCAAGGAAAGCAGATGCTGAACCTGCTGATCTGTCAGCAGCAGGATGGAGAGCTCTTGCCAGGACGAGCAACAGCTCTCAGGAGAGAAAGGAGACTTGCTGGCCCCTGCCGGAAAGGGAACGGCTCCTCTAAAGGCGACGTGCACAAAGCTGTCCCCTGTCTCCCTGCAAAGCGCTGGGGAGAGCATCAGCACTGGGGGCTGCTTTGTCTCTTAGTGTTTGAATCCGGAGGGTAATCCATGGCTGGCTGCTGTTTCTCCACACCACCAGGATGGCGGGGGGAGCGGGGAGGGGAGAGGAGGGCGGTTACTGAAGATGCACACATCTTTTCACATCTATGTACAAGAGATGATGGAGAGTGACTGCAAACAGGATGAGGGACTGTGTGGGAGGAGATGTGAAGGCACTAGGCAGGGCCTGTGTGAATAAGCTTTTCAGGCACCCCCTAATCCAGACCCACGTCTCATTTCATTCCCTGCCATAACGCAGCTAGTGGCTCCAGCTCCAGCTTGAATGACAGCCAGTGATTCACCCGCAGGAATGGCACAGGAAGCAGCACACGGAGCTCCTAATTAAACAATACAGCTGCAGCCTTGCAATTTTACCTATTAGTTAACAGGCATTAATTCATGCATAATGTCAAGAGCAGCTCCTACAGACCCCACAGCCAACTAACAAAAAATCCAAGCGACATGTTTTCCTCGCAGAGGCAGTCAGGTAGCATGCTGCTGCTAAACAGCCTCTGTCCAAACATATGTGAGACTACATTCAAATTCCCTAAAAACATAACACAGACCCCTGGGCAGAAACCGGCCACAAGCAGCAGTGCTGTGTGTGCACATGAGCATGGCAGGGATCTGACTCCCATGCAAGGATTTCATTTCCCAGCACGGCTTTAACAAGGCGCTTTTCAAATGAGGGAAAACCACTTCCGAGCTTCCCACAACACTCTTTTCTCGCGGGCAAGGGCTGCCTGGGGTGGGTGCTGCCCCGCCGGGGCGGGGGGGGGCACGGCTCTCTGCCATGCAGGGGACGTGGCTGCAGAGCAGTGGGAGAGTATCCCTTTGATTTGCTTGAATAACTCACCTTCAGCTTGCGATGGATCCGGTGGGAAGGAAGACGGGGCAGAAGAGAGCAGCAGCCACCAGCACATGGCAGGACGATGGCACTGGAGTTAGAAGGTGACAGGCCTCTGCCTTTTACAGCAAGGAGAAATGACTTTTGCCTGTAACAGCCATGGTGCTGTCCTACCTGTGGCTGGCTGCCGGGCTCCGGGACACGGTCTCACGTGTTGCAACACCTGATGTGACTGAGATCCCCCAGCTCTTGCCCTGGCAGGAAGGTGAAGCGCTGGCCTCCCTCCACGGACAACGCCGGGAGCCAGCCAGGGATGCGGGGAAGGAGCAAGGCACAGATCACTGTAGTTTTGGTGGGGAAATTTTCTCAGCCCTTCCTTAGATGCTGCCTGTGGCGGCTTTGGCGTTGAAAAGCCACTGTGTCCGCTGGAAAGCCGAGACCACTGCGGCTACCCTGGCAGTGGCACAGCGTTCCTGTCAGCTCACAGGTTGCACCACGCTGCCGACCGGCCACTCGGCTCGGCTGCTCATCCTGCAACGCACAGCAGCATTTTACCGGGCTGGGGTCAGTGCTATGTAACGCTGTTAGCAGCCACCAGTCAGGCTGCTAATGAAGAGCTTTGGCCTGGGTTTGCACCCTGCAGGAGATTCAACCTGACTCATTCCTCAGAGCACAAAACCAGGGCAGAACGGGCTGAAAAACAGACTGAACACCTTCAAGGAAGAAAAAAGCCCATCAAAGACCATCAAGCACATTAAAAAAACCCACTAGTGGTTTGTCAGTGCCAGCCTAACTCTATTCATGTGCTTGCCCTGCTCTCATCTTCCTCCCTCTAGCAGCAGCAGTGCAGCCAGACAGGCCGGCCCTTGGTCTGTCCCGCACCTCCTGCCCGTGCAGCACGGCCTCTTCCCTAAGGGGCCGCGAGCTGTGGCTTTTTGTGATGAAGAATGCCTTTTGATAAACGGAAATTTTCCCGGAAAAGCCTGACCTTTTCATTCACAGGTGTTCCATTGTTAAACACGTCTTGAGAAAAAAAAACAGGGAAAAGTTTGTAAATATACAGACACACACACACATCTCTTCCTTTTCTTTTTAGTTTTGTGCTGAAAAACCACTTTCCGCAGCACTGTCCTCAGGCCAGGGCTCCAACAGAATTGGTTCAAAACTGTCCCATCCCGTGCTCCCGGCTGCGACAAAGCAAGAGTTGCAGCCGGTGGCACGAGGCACGCAGGGCGGTGGGTGCTGCGGGGCTGCCACACGCCCCGTCCCCCCCAGCCCGCTGGAGCAAGCGCCGCCCCAGCACCCTACAGCCCCGAGCCCCCGGCTCATGATTCACAGCTGCGGCTCTGAAGCCGTGAATCACCAGAGCCCATCTCCTTCCTGCGAGAGCCCCAGCTGTTCGTACGCCTGTAGTTATTTATTTAAGACGGGCGAGATGCAAGATGCAGAGCAGCTCTCTGGGTGCCGTGTGCCAGGGATGTGGCTGCAGCTGAAATACCACAATTATTTCCCGGCCCTGAGCGTAGGAGAGGCACCGGCAGCATCCTGGGACCAGGAAAGGGCAGCCCCGAACCCCCCCTCCCCACACAGAGGCAGGGAGCAGCTGCTGCAGGCTGACCTGTCGCACCCTCCATGGACAACAGAAGGACTGCGCAGGGGACGGCTGCCCACGTGCACTCTTTCAGGGCATACTTCATATCATTCTGAACGCCTACGTTAGAAGTAGTCAGGTTCCTTTTACTCTAGAGACAAGCAACTGATTTTATATACATATATGTATATACATATGTGATGGTATACATCCATACCTAGCAGACGATCAACCTGTATATTGCTAAAACTCTGTTAAGACAAGGGATGCTGTAAACAACCTGTACCGTATTATTTCATTATAATACCATTATACTTTAAAATATCTGGCAATAGCATTTCCTTTCTGTATTTTAGTTACATAGCCCAAATTTAAACCAATCCGAACATCATCTCTCAAAGACTTGTGCATTATTGATTTAAGCTCAGCCACAGAGCCTTACTCTGTGTTAGGTCCAGTAACACCATCCAGCTGATTCTCACTGGTCTCAGAGGGGCAACTGGTGCAGGATAATCCTGAGAGCCAGCTTTTATGCTCCTGCTCAGGAGCGGCCACGTCCCTGGCACTCCCCAATGAGCAAGAGCAAGGACAGCAAATGCCTCTTGGAATATTCCTCAGGCTCGTCACAGCCATAACGAACACCGGCGGGATACACGAGTGCCGTGGCCACTATGGGCACCATTCAGAGACAACCTCAGCTCCAGATGGGTGGCGTTGTGGGAAGGCATGTAACAGAATGTGAACAAGGACAAGGTAAATATCCACCCTGTAAACCCTGCAGCAAACTGCGTACACAGTATGTTTTGAAAAATAACACTGTGGGAATCAGAGCTGTCCAGGCTGCTATTTCAATATTAATATTTGGGCTCTTTGTTATTTGCACAAGCATCTCGGGGGGAACAGGTGCTGTTATGGGTCTCGGCTTCCTCACCAGAGCCCAGGTGACACACAGCCGTGACACAGGTGCCCTGTCACCACCAGTCACACATGGCTGCAGCTGCCTCCCAGGGAGACCCAAGAAGCCTGGCATTGCCTCTTCTTAAACCAACCCCAGAAGGACAATTTCTGCCTCACTCCAGTCTGTAGGGGACAGCTTCTGCCCTAAGGCATTTAATTACTTCACCATATTTTTGCCTTTCAAAAATAACTGTAGATCCTCTCCACATAAGTGCCAAATCCTCTTCAGGCTCCAATTAAGCATTTAAGGCCACAGATGTCTGGCAGCAGCAGTCCCCGTAACGTAGACCTGACCTTCCTCCTAAAATGGTCTCTCGGGGAGATCCCAATGATCCCATACCCTAACAGGGTGCGAGAAGCTGCGTGGGAAGAGCGGGTGTCTCCAAACTCCACAGGAGGGAGGGTGAGGGCCAAGGCGAGGGGGTAAAGATTGGGAGGATTGGGTAAGGATTGGGGTAAGGATTCAGAGCAGCTCCCATGGCTACCCGTCCCCTCGGCCTCTTGGCCCTGCTTTGCCTCTGGGCGAGACCATCCCTCCGCACCACGCTCCTGCCACACTGCAGCCCTGCGCCCCTGGCTGCTTCCCAGCCCGTCTGAGGGTCAATCGCCAGCTCCCCGAGAAGCTTCGGAGTCCCTGGGGAAATGAGCACCCTGCCTGTACTCTGCTGCAGAAGCCTCAGAATCCCCAGGCTACTTATTTACTGACCTGCTTGTTATTAAGGGGGCTGGTTGAAAAAAACGCCAAGAGTTTGGCCAGGACACGTCAGCAATGCTCTTGCAGCTTTCCTGGGGCTGGGCCCTGCAGCCCCACAGCCACAGGAGCAACAGCAGTGGGAAGATGCAGGAAAGATGCAGGGAAACAACGTTTCCCTGTTGTGTTGGGAGGCTCCTGCCAGTGACCCCCTTCGGCGACATTCCCCATGAAATAGGGTGACTTCCAGAGAGACCAGCATAAAACCACACTGGAAATACAACCTGGGGAGAAGCAGGAGGGGACGAGCCCTTCCCCACTTCACATGACCTCCCCATCAAGTCCTTCTCTTTTTTTGCTCTTTCTTCTGCCTTTCTTGCTCATGTGGTCCCTGGCAGGTGACACCTTGGTGCCTCTGCTCTCGGTCCTGGGCCACAACAGAAACCTGGGAAATTCCCCCTGCACTTCTTCATCTCCGCCCCATGTCAGAAACTGAGGTCTTTAAGTGTACCTCTGGTGTTAGCGTTTCAGTATTTGAATCTCTATAGGTACCCCAAAGCCTTAATCACAAGCTCCACCGCGTTGGGCACTGCTCGAACCGCAGCACACGAGGCAGATCCTGCACAGCGCGCGCTGGGCATCACGACGCCATCTGCCAGCGCAGGCCTTTCTGTGGCCTGGCCGAAAGCGTAGCACCTGGAGCTGCAGTGGCCCTTGCACTGTCACTGTAAGTCACGCCCTCCATGCTCATTCATCTATTTTAGCAGCTTCCTGGTGTCAAAACCTCAACTGCTCACAATAGTACTAGAATTTAAAGAAAAGTAAACATAAAAGGACAGATAGCAGCACGATGAAAGAGCGTATCCCCTCCCTCCACCTGCTGCACCCCAGGTGAATGTCCCAGGGCCTCCGGCGGCTCTGCTCACAGCAGCTGGTGCCATGCTGGGACACCATCACCTTCATCACCAGCTGTGCTCCTGCTGCTGGACGCCAGGCAGGCACCTCATTCCTGCCTGGGGAAATGTGAACACAGCTATCCCTCCATGTTGCTCTTCTGCCCTCTGACTTGCCTGCCCTCCTCCTGCATTTAGAAAGGGACTAATCGATTTTTCTTGGCCTTGCACCTTTCTTTAGGCCTCCCTGCTTGCAAAACATCACACAGGAGACATAAATTTTGCATGGCTTACAGCTTTTTCACTCCTTCTGGCACATTTTGATACTTCCCGCACACCAAACTGAGAGCTTACACACACACTCTCTTAGCACCCCACCTGCAGCCCACCGGGAGGAATAGATGCTGGTTAATAACCTCTTGTACGGCTTGTTTCTGTGGCCCCCCTTGCATGTCAGGGACAGGCACGAGGACTGTGAGAGCTACAGGAGCCCTTGGCCAGCCCAGCCATTACATGAGTATTTCTGAAGCAGATTTAGACCGATTCCTCTGCCATTTCCCCGTGGTCTGCACTGGCTCCCTCCATGCAAGCAGCAGGCAGTTTTTGCCCAAGAGTGCTTTTGACAGATGAAGCGTAAGCACTAAAATGTGCGGGTTCAGAGGTTCAGAGCGTAGAGAGGAAGCAACAGCTAGCAAACGGCAAGGTCTGGCCACAGAAATATAAAGTCCAGGAAGGAAAAGAAAATTAGAAAGCTCCCAGGTGTGGCAGGGGTGGAGGGAGCTAAAGCACCGAGCCCAGAAGGCATAGTCTCCTCCTGGCCACTGACAGCTAATTAAAAGACGATACCCACCAACCCCAGTCCGCAACATGAAAAATACCCAGGAAGGCTATTTCAGGGCATCTTCTGAAGAAACAGGCAGGGTTTTCTGTACATCATCATCACCAAGAAAATCAGACACAGCCCTAGAGCATCAAAGAAGGAGGGCGGCTTTTGCGTCCTGTCCGCTCACCTCCCAGGGCAGGAGGCACGGGGGAGAGGTGCTCTGGGCAGCAGCAGCGGTCCCAGCACCTCTCCCACACCCTCCATGACAAATACATAAGCAGTGTGGGCCAACATGCACCTAATGCCTGGGAGCTGCTCTGCGAGGGATGGGAAGCCCTTTTCGTGGGCCTCCTTCTCCCTCCAACATGCATTTCAGGCCAGAGCAAGCCCTGTTTGAAATTGCAGCTCAGCTGCACTTCTCAGAGAGTCTAAAAATAGTCTTTTGGAAATGGATGTTGTGTTACCTCTGGGAGCGGCTGTGGTCCTTTTAACTCCCTCAGTTCAACACCACAGCCCTACCTAGGGCAGGAGACAGGAAAGAGACGGGAGAAGCCAGTGGTTTGGGGCATTGAGTCCAGGAGTGGGACCACAGAGGTCACCCTGCAGCCACCTGAGCAGTTTGCTTTGTCAGAGAACAGAAACCCTGTGAGAAGTACTCACCCGCACGCCATAGGTCGTTCCCGGCTCCCCCACGCTTTCACCGCTCTGCGCGAGGCTCCCGTCCTGCCTGCCCGCAGAGGCGGCCTCCTCAGCTCCCCGCACAGCGCAGTCACCCGCCGGCTTTGGGGTTAGGGCCAGCTTGTCCAGGTCGGGCTGTGGATAAGAGGCCGAGAGGCAGCTGATTTCAGGCGAGGTTGGGCTGCTCGGGATGGTAACACACTCCGTGAGCTTAATTCGCGGCACCTCCTTCATTCCCAGACAGAAGCTTTTCAGGCCCGGCAGATTTGACGGGTTGGCAAGTTTAATGTTAGCCATCCGGGGGATCAGCGTGCACAGGGTGGTGCAGGTGTCCTGGGGCCCCAAGGAGACATCTTCCGTCAGTAAATTAGGCGTTGAAGAATGGGAAGAGGAGGAAGAACCTTTGATGTTTAAAGACGTATTTTGCGTACCTTCATCTAGGGATGTTATCGAATCATTTCTGAATCGGCTGTACTTAGCCCTGTGCAGCATTCCTGGATGTCTGAATAACCCTACATACAGGACGTGTCCACCAAGGCTCTGCTGGCTGCTGCGTTCTCTCATAGCCTTGGCAGTTCTGTAACTGGATACTCTCGCATAAATTGGCTCTTGTAGATAAATTACATGGAAATCAAGCAAGTCAAACCATTTTAAAACCAGAAACCTACGGGATATTTTTGCTGACTCCCTCTCAAGTGGTTTATTTTCCTCAACGGACGACGCTTAAAACAGCACGGACATCTGGTATTTTGTAAGCAGTAATAAAAGCGGCATACAGGAGAGCACACCAGCGGCACAGCAGCTTAAGCTGAAGAGCCGCTACCCAAACCTGCCTTCGCTGCCGCCTCAAGCCAGGCACTAAATCCCACCTAGCTCTGGAGACTCACAGTTGCAGCATCGTTAATCGCGGAGTCCTGGCTGCAGCGAAAGCTCAAGCATATTCCACACAAAGCAGAGCAAGAGAGCTACAAGCTCAAACACATTTTCAGACCGGCATGAACCCCGTAAGGTGCCCAGCTCTCTGCGTTTCCATCGTCGGCCGCCCCAAAGACGCAGAGCATCCCTGCGCTGCAACGCTCCTGCCCCGCCGTCAGG
Source organism: Haliaeetus leucocephalus (assembly GCF_000737465.1). Classification (NCBI taxonomy): domain Eukaryota; kingdom Metazoa; phylum Chordata; class Aves; order Accipitriformes; family Accipitridae; genus Haliaeetus; species Haliaeetus leucocephalus. The sequence continues at coordinate 12,059,547 of NW_010972775.1, forward strand.
CACGAACCCAGTATTTTAAGAAAATACTGAACAGCGCCGGCAGCTCTCGGCGTCAGTCTCGCTAATGCTTGCTTGGAAAGTCCTTCAGCACCATAATCCAGAAACAACTGAATATTCCTGCGCCTCCGGCGCTGTTTCCCGCAGAGCCGCGGGGCAGCAGCTCCGCAGCGCCCGAGACGCCCCCGCCGCAGCCCCGGCCACCGCCGCCGCTGCTTTTATGAATGAAGTTTGGAGGTTTTTTTGTGAATGAGGCTCGGCGCGTGCAGGCGGGCAGCGCCGTGAATGGCGCTCGGCGGG
>NW_010972775.1:12059853-12098149 GCF_000737465.1 Haliaeetus leucocephalus
CCCTCAGCGCGCAGAGAGCGGGGCGACGGGGGAGGGGGGGCGCGGGAGGGGGCGGGACCTTCCGGATAGTGCCGAAAATCCCTAAAAAGCCCCTTTCGGCGGCAGGTCCTGGCCCCCGCCCGGCCGTTCCTCCTTCGCCGCCGGCACAGGCAGCGCCAGGGGCTGGGGCTCAGCCAGAGCCGCGGCTGCCGTGCCCCCGGGCCGCCCACCCGGCCCCGAGGGAAGGACAGGCTGGCCCCAGCGTCCCCCCGCTCTGCAGCTCAGCTCCAGCCGTCAGCCCCGCTGGGGAAAGCCCGTCTCCGGCATTGCGCGTACCTCAGGCAGCGAGCCGGGTTTGTTTGACTCGCCGAAAATACCTGGGCCCTCAGCACGAGTTACCTCGGCTCCGCGTGGGGCTTCGACGCCACGGGCAGCGTGGTGGGAAGAGCAGGGCGGCACCGCGGGGGTCAGGCCGGGGGGTACAGCGGCCTGGGGTCCCTCCGTTAGCTGAGGTCTTTCCTCGTGCTAGATTTTTTTCAGTATTGAGGTCGCCTTCCTCATGCTCCCGGTGATACTGGCCTCAGCCTCTCCTCACGTTCAGGGCTGGAAAGCAGCTGCTGGTGGGTGAGGAGAGGCCGAGCTGGCCCCTGCCCTGCCTGGGACAGGAGGGGAAAATCACGGGCAGGGACATGGAGAGAGCCAGAGCTCAACACAGCCATTGCATTTTTTTCTCTTGTATGAAAGCCAATGTTAATTCTGAAAGATGCAATAGCTGCTACAATGAAGTAGGGAAAAGCCCCAGTCCAGACTCTGCTAGTGAAGTACAGCTCAAAGAGAGAGCGGCTGCTCTTGAATCAACCCTTTTTGGGGAGGATGCCTCACACTGCCCACAAAATCAAACCCAAAGGCAAAACCTGGACCAGGCACAAGTTATGAAAAGTGACTAATTTCTCAGGAAGCTTTGATGATGGCTTTGAGCACAAAAGGATAGAAAATGTTCAGAAGCGATTAGCAGCACTATTGATTGTACATAAAGCACAGAAACTCTCTGAGCATTAACATTTTTCTTTCTTAAATCTTTCATTTCAACACCACGCTAGAACATGACATCGACAGGGCCAGAAGAAAGCGCCAGGATGGTGAGGCCGCTAGCAAGGAGGAGGGACTGGAGAGGGCTGTGAGCTGTACTTACCATGAAGGGGACAACAAGGACCAGTGTTCAGGGAGATGCTGATGCCCCAGGCTCCTGTCTCAGGGGCCTCCCAGATTGCTCTTTTTTACCACCATGGAAAACACGCAACCAGACAAACCAAATCTCTTCTTCCTGCGAGATCCTGCCTTACCGTCCTTCCTACCTTTTCTCTGAGCACACAGCGAGGGTCTTCCTGCCTTACAATAAGTCCCTCGGCATAGATGATGGCACCAGGAAAGGCTGCCCAGTGCCTTAGCTCAGGTAGAGACTAGTTCATGGCCATGGGCTGCCTCTGGCCCATGCTGGTCCTCATTTCCTGAGCCCTTCTGCCAGCTGCTCCTTCCTCAGGAGGCAATCTGAGCCTTCCTTACCTGTGTGAGTGAGAAAAGGGGCAGGCAGGGTCCCTGCTGGCCCTGCAGGAGATGGAATCCCCACTGTGGCCTACAGCAGCTCACAGAGCTGGCAGGTGAAAAGGGTTAATGGGACTGGCTTTAAACCTGTGTGGTGAAAGGGGACATTTTCAAGAAAAAGAAACAATAGTGCAACAGCCTGTCCTTTGCTGATCACCCAAGAGCTGAGCCCTGTCTGGCACCGCACCTGCTCTCCCCTGGCCGAAGTGTTGTTGCCTTTCCTAGGTGCCGGGGGAGGCTTCCCCAGAGAGGCAAAGGAGGCCAGTATATTAACCGGCACGACTCAGCTCACAGGCACCAAAGAGTGCGATTACAGCGTGGGAGGTGAAGAATTGCTGGTGTTTTACAGCAAGTTCCAGAGAAAAATGCAATTGTGACAAACTCTGTTTTCAGCAGCGATCAAGAAAGACAAGCTCAAGAGCAGAACCCAGCAAAGAGCAGCATTGTCCAAGAAATAGTAGCCATTGTGGGGAGGGGGAGGAGGGAAAAGAAAAATGCCATGCCTTTGTAAATTAAAAAGCTTTTTTCTCAAGGCTAAAAACAAGATTTCTGTTTAAGATACTGGCAAATCGGCCTCTAACCAGCACAGAGAACAAAGCTCCTTTAAGCACTGGTGAAACTGAGCGTGCAGCCTTGTATGCCACCTAAAAGGAGCCTGTGTTTCTTGCTCACAGCTAGAGTTCCCAGTTGCCCACAGTGCTCAGGGCCCAGCTCGCTGCCCACCTGCCCACCACTGCCCTGGCAAAACACAGGGAAAAGTCATTTTGCCCCTTACATGGCTGCTGGCGTGCAGCCGTGCGTGCTGCCAAAGGGCTGCACTCTGCATGTTTTCTCAGGCTACATGGGAATGCCCTACTGGTGCACAGTTACAGGCTGAAACCTCCCTCGGTCACTATGTTACCAGCTCCATCACACTCAGACCCTCCTTCACACCCTGTTTACAGCCCCGAACAGTCTCTCAGCCTCAAATATGCTGCATGAAATACTGATGCCAGCAGCCCCTAGTCAGATATTGTCAGAGGGGACAGGAGCTTTGGCAGGTGTAACCACATTGACAGGGCAGCACCATTACATAGGAGCTGGCAGTTAACCAGCTACAGCCACCTCTAACATCCCTCTAAAAGACCTGCAAAGTAGATGAGCTAGCAGCAGCTGCGTCTCCAGCATCAGCGCAGGGAGCCTTTGCAACAGGAAGAAGCAGTGCCAGCCTGGAGCCCCACGAGAACCCTTGGGAGTGACACCATTTCAGATTTGGGGCTGTGAGATCACAGCTATAGCAGGGAGTTCCACACCACCGTGCGACCCTCTCTTTGGAGTGCAAGGGCCAGGGAAGGCCGATGCCAGGACGTGCGCACGTGGTGCTCACTGGCAACAGGAGAGCTCAAGGCAAATTGGGGACCAATTTAGAAGAGAGCAGCCAGCTCGTGTGTCCGCAGCGCAGGGAGCAAAGCTGTCACCCACCGGCCCAGCACACCCAAAAAGCAGTTGCACTCTTGCAGGAGCTCAGAGGAAGCTGTTGCATGCTTCTTGCAACTGGCATGACAGAGCTCAGCCTTTCTGTTAAAACATGGAGTAAACAGGGGATTTTTTTCCTGTATAAATAGCAACAGCAGAGTTAATTCATGCTAAGGTGCACCGAGCTGATCCACCTTCCTTCCTCATTGACATGCCTGGCTGATGCTGGCAGAAATCAGCAGAGTGTTACAGAACAGCAGGAAAACCCCATCACCAGCAACGTGGTGGCAGGTACCTTTGGGAAGTCCTGGAGCATGGTTATTTGCATTAGTGAAAGTCATACAGAGCCACTGTTTCTTTCAATTGAAAGAAATTTATTTTCCCACATATTGACTCATTCTCACTGTTTCATTTCCTATAGATACTTCTCCCTAGTTCTCAGTGAGTTAAAACCAGGCGCATTTGACAACTGCAGCCCACCTCCTACTTTTCAGGAGAGTCAGAGGGGGTTTGCACAGGCTGAAGACACAGACCTGAGACCTAATAGGTTTGAGGAGGACAAAGGCATGGTCCTGGATACAAAAGCAGAGTCAGAGATTAGACTACCACTGCTTTTCTCCTGTTCTAGCTCTGAAAGATCCAACAGTGCTACCTCCCAGAAAACATGTCCTAAGGTGACTTAAAGACAAGTTGCAATTTTCCTTCTCAGGCACCATGCTGTGTTTTGCTTGGCCCAATTTAAACCATTCACGGCTATGTTACTTTGTCCGAAACCGCAGCCACAAGACAGCAGAAGGCAGGGCTGCTCCACACAGGCGAAGGGCACATCCCTACAGCTGAGCATGTGAGTGGCAGGACCCAGCATGGCACGCAACAGGGCTTAGCTGGACATGCTTCGTGTCCTTCCTTTTCACCTTCTCTTTGCCTGGCAACACCGCCACCTCCTCCCTCAAACATGGCTGGGCTTTGCCTTTTCCACCAGGACAGCGCCATAGCACAGGGGAAGAGCAATGAGCTGGAAACTCCTGTGCAAGGGCCCAAAATTCAGAGCCTGAAGGTTGCTCAACAGCCAGCACAAAGCCAGTCCTTGCAGCTCTGGGGGAAAGCAGTCAGCAAAGATAAACCCCACGAGCCCCAGCTTATTGACAGCACTGGGGAAGAGTTAAGAGCTGAACACTGGAGGAAACCACAGTGTGGGGGACCCACGCCACAACTGTCCCTTCTGCAAGGTGGATGATGCAAACCTCTCCAAGCTCAACAAGGATGTACCAAACACATCAGAGCTAGCCCAAGCTGCTACAAGCCATCAGAAAACGTACTGCCCTAACCACTGCTTTCTGAAAGGAGATCTGCATGCCAAGAGCCCAAAGATAAGTTCAGCAGTACTTGCTGGCCTGCCTCAGCACTGCTTGCAAGGAGGCTGAGCAGCCATGGGCAAAACCCAGCATCATGCAACGTCTGTTGTACCACAAAGTGCTGAAAGCAACAGCAGATTAAGTGTCTAGTGCCTGGCTCCAGCTTTGAGTACAGCCCTGCAGCAGGAGGGATACAAAGACAAATTTCAGCCTAAAGTAGCCTAAAGCTTCCTCTCTGCAGAATTACCCACCACATGAAACAAGTTTCAGCAACAGCACAACGAAACTCCTGTCAGCTCAAAAGGAAGCTGGAAGCAGTCATGCTTTAGGGGCAACACAGAGCTTGGTATCCATGCGGCAGCAGGCAGGGAACATCCTTTCCTGCAATTAAGCTTAAAGCAGTATTTTTTGGAGGGCAATCCACTAGCACATATTTGACAAGAATAAATCCCACAACACAGTTGAACTTCTCCTAGTGTCTCTCTAGTGGCGCACAGGAGACCCAGGGAAACACTGGAGGACATACCCTTACTCGGCATCTCCCACTTCCATCCTCAGATGGTTGCCTTTAACTTGGCTGCAGTAAATCAGAAAGGAAACCTTGACACCAGGGCATTTCTGATTGCTTTGTTTTTTTAATTTGCCCTCTTCCTCTACAATCAATACTCCTCCATAAGGAAGGTTTTGCAAGAGCTTCTCCCAGTTCTTGCTACCCACAGCTTTTTTGCCAAACATCCTCACCTACTCCTCAAGACAGTTGATGGCAGAAGGGGCACTTGCCTTCTTAACTGCAGCTGGCAAATCCCCAAGAGTTTGAAATAATACTCTCAGGGGCAGAATCCATCCGAAAATGCACGCTTCCCTTGCAGGAAATGCATTATAAAGAGTTTAATGCTCTAAACTTTCGCTTAGTTTTTTTCCTGCAAGATGCCACCCAACAGGAAGACTTTTACTGCAATTTCTGGAAAACATACAAAACTCCCACAAGTTGAGTGACAGTATTTTTTTGTAGCTTTGTAACTCTGCAAGAAATGAGTAACCTACTATATAAGCACGAAGCCTTATAAAAGCACACAGTTGTTTTAAATTTAGCATGGATACACATTTAACTTCCCCTATAAATACAGGCTGAACCACTGCCTGCACGCATTGTGCTACCGCAGCCTCTGCTGTCTCCAGGGGAACCCGAGCACAGGCAGAGCTGCCACACAGATAGCTGTAGGAAATGCAATTTACTCCATGCCCCCTCTCCTATTTCCCTTTATGTAAGAGCAAGTCTGTTATCAGTGTTACATGATTATCAAATTCCTCTTTACTCATTAAAGTACTATCCTTGGAAAACAACAGTGTGAGAGAGAGCTGGGTGTTTTAGACAGTGCCCAGATGGACACCCACACACATCCCCCTCCCAAGAGGGCTCACCAAGCATCAGTGGAAAACTCTAATTTATTAAACAGCTACGAGCATACCAGAGGCCTGTAGCTGTTGCCAGAAAGTACATTCCAGCTTCGGTTTCCCTGCATTTTGTACTATTTACTAACTCATAAAAGACACCAGAAGGTAAAGAGTCTTCAGTTCCATCATTTCCTTTGGGGTTTGCTCAGGCCTTTTTTAAAGCACTATTGGGAGACACCCCCCCCCCAAAAAAAAACCCAAACCCCCTAACTTTTATACACAACGATCCTAAAAATCTGAAGAGCAATCTTTGTTGCATAAAGAGTGCAATTTGACTGACTGGGGTCTTTCTCCACATTACAGACATGCAGATCCATAAACTTCCAGCTCAGTCAGTATCAACCTGATATCCGAGAGCCCAGGTTGCTCTTGGAGTGTAGGCAGTGCTAGTGCTGCTTGCAGGAACTTCAGTGCAGCAATAGCAGGAGAATTTTTTTCTTGTGGTGGTGGTTCTCTGTGTGCAGCACTGCAAAGCACCCATTTAAAAAATTCTCAATAGAGGCAAGGAACTTTCCTCAAGGGCACTACAAAGTGGTTAGTTTTCTTAAATGGTGAAGAAAGGGAGAGGAAGAAGAAAATTCAGTTTGTAAGGCTTTGGGGTAATTAATTTTCTTGTCACTTCCATAGCACAAGTCACACACACAGTGCCACCTTTTTTGTACTTTCTAAAACTCCTATCAGGTTGAGAAGACACAGGCAAAACCCAGATGTGAGGTGTAATTTTGACAGCAAGTGACAGCACCTACAAAGTAAGGTTTATAACAGAAGCACTTTCAACAGAAGACAACTGCAATAGCAGAATTGAAACAGAGTTAAGGAACATAAATAGAAAATTCAAAATTACAGGATGAAGCTGTATCCTTTTTGAATTACTACAAATATTCTCACACGTGGGAGTTGCAAAACCAGTTAATGACACTGTTACTAGAGCCAGGGCAGTGTGAGCAGTTAACCAGTGAGTCACTGGAGAACAGGGGACAACATGCTGAGAACTTTGTGTTATTTTCCAAAGGTGACTTCATGCACCAGTATAATAATAAAGACACGTCAACTTAAATTCTCATACATTAGCAGCATGCAAGAAATCCTAGTTTTTGGAATTGCCTGTGGTTATTCTTACTCTTTTACTCTTAAGTAAAATGTTATTTCCATGGTAGGTTTTTCTATATGTTTTTCTGATCATCATTGAGATGGTACATGACAACAGAGACCTGGACTCCATGGTGTGAAAATATCCTTTTCCACCTCCTGTAGTGGAAGGGCAGCATTTGCAAACAAACTCAGGATAAAGTAGTTGTGAACAAACATATCGCTGTAACAGAGCTATAAATTTCTACAATCATTTTTATTAGTTATGGAAGAATCCCCACTAGTATTTACATAGTGCAAAAAAGCTGTTATTACTCCAAAAAGTACGGTAGACAGAACAATTATCCTTCATACAGCAAAAAAGAAATGGAACAAAACCCTTCATATTGTATTTCATAATGATTTTCCTACTGCTTTAACCTAAATATTACTATAAATTTTAAGACATTAAACAGCTTTCCTTATTAGAATCTATTTAAAAGTAAAATATATGAACTATTCAGGAACATTTAGAAGGTGGGCTGTGCCAACTGGGTCTCTAATTTCAGCATTACCATTCATTGGCAAGGAAGTTTCAGGTTAGACATTCTCACATTTCCTTGTGTGTGTGGCAGGGTGGGTAGAAAACCCACATTACTTGTTTTCATGGCTTGCTTCTGCTGGTTTTTGTTTCGTTAACAAATAGTCATGTCCAATTTTTAAATGGCTAACATTGCAATCAACTCAATAGTTTCATTAGTTGGCACAACTTCACAGGAAATACTTAATGACAGTTTCAGCAAACAGCAGCTTTTCAAACAATAATACTTTTTTTACATACATATTTAAAGTAACATTATTAAAATTTAAGCTTGTGTTAAAGAACTGGACAGAATCACATTATGTAAGCTCCCACCCACCCAAATGAGCATAAAGACACCTCTTATCTTTACCAGAAGAACACCAACAAGTGCATTACTGAACATTTTCTATAATGACTTTTTAAAACACAGGTCAATACCCTCTGTCACTGTTTAGCTCCAATCCTATAACTACCTGCACACAACTTAAGCAGATAAACAGGCCACTGATTTAAGCCAGTGGAACTAATGCTCTTAAGCGTGTATTAGCAGGATCAGGTCCTTAACCTTACTCAGACATTGTTACTTGGTCCAACTAAGGACAACAGCTCTTCAGAATTTCTCCCTTTTACATATTTGTAATCCATGTTTTATTATTATTATTTTGACAGAGATACGTAAAGTATTTATATAAATAGGCTGTATACATAGCCACCTCTATCAGTTTTAAAGGTCCCTACCCCTACCACAGATACATTATTTTTGATTTTACCAGATAAATTAAGTGGTGAAATCATTTCTATAAAGAATGTCTTAAGAAAAGTAGATTTGTTTTCCAAATAATCATTTTCACAACAAAAATATCTATACACCTGTAACTACAGAAACATCTTTTCCTGGGGACAGTAGCAACCTGTATAGTAAACTGCATACTTTTACACCGAAATAGAAATTCAGCTACTTTTTAAAAAAATCGTGGTATTGTAAAACATTTGTATGCTTTCTTTTTAAATTCTGGTGATAACAGAATCAAAATTACCACAGTGAGATACTCTCCTCAAGTGCTTCAAGTGGCAAGGAACTTCCCTAATTTTAGATGCAAATGGATCACTCCCAAAGGAATTGCAATTTCATTCTCATAGTTATTGCTCATTCCCAGCTTATCAAAAAGGAAGCACTAAAACCAGTTTCCTTTACTCAGTTTCAGTTTGCTCCTCTAAGGGTGATCTACCACATTTTAAAAAGAGACTAGTTCCCTATTTGCTGGCAAATTGAGAGATATTAGAAGTGCTATATCACCTTCAAGAATTCTATTAAACCTGTAGGAAAATTGCAGTTAAATAGTGGGCTGAATATTACAAGACTTCTTTGATATAAATGTCAGAAAACTTTAAAATGACAGTCCAAGTTCAGAAAAGACATACAAAAAGATGCGCCTTTGATGTTAATACTTCAAGATCAAAAGTTATTTGAATCACTGGCACTGAAAAAGCAAAAGGAAAAATTACAAACACCTTTGTTTTTCAAGGTTCTAGTGAAGTTTTGCCCTCAGTGTATACACTTATCTCAGCTGGCATCAAGACATGTGCTTACACATCCAAGGGCAAGTTTTGCTTGTCAGCAGTTCAAACACCTATCATTTCCTAAAGCAAAAACTCTTTCAAAAGATACAGACAGTAGAAATCTGCCATACGTACAGTAAAAGGTTTAACATTCAGGAGGCATCATTCCTTAGTCTTTGTTTTCCTATAAAATACCTGTTCTAACATCTAGGAAGATTACATTAAGGAACTAAGAACACGACAGAACAGCCAGTTGTCCTAGCAGCTCTCTACTGCTTATCTACATAGCATTTGCTATGCCTATACCTATCAAAGCATTATTTACATAATACACACAGTTTCTATTATTCTCATTAGCATCCAAAAAACCCCAGGGGTAGAGGATTTCTAAACCTGGAATCTTGTTTTCCCAGTGCAACTTAAAATGCCAGCATCACTAGTACTATAAGCGTTGGTCCCATATTAGTAAGTGTGGACTAAATACCTAAGCTATCCATTTCTTGTGTTTTTCAGCCTACGCAGAGGATTTTTATACATTTTGATAAAAGTGATCAAGAAGAATGAAGTGGAATTAAGAGAAACATATGTTTCCTATAAAAGTGTTATTCATGTGAGTTACTCTTTGGCTACTCTTGTAGTGAAGCTCCTGCTGCTGGCAGTTTCAGTACATCCCTTGCCAATAAAAGACAAAGATGGAAAACAGACTCCTTACATGCAAGGTTCAGACACATACTCCATCTTCAACCTGAAATGAATTCATCATCAGTTAATGGTTTTTGCTTCAATATTCAGAACAAAAACACAGAACAATTCTCCAGCAACTCATATGTTTCAGGGAGGGCATATTTTTGTTTCTTTTACCTCTGAACCACTGAAATACCTCCCCATACTACAGGGCACTTCCTCCTTTCCTGGAATAACTACTTCCTTTTTTACTCTAGAGGTCAACTCCTAAAGCTGCTACAACTGTGAAAACAGACAAAAAGAGGTCACATTTTGATTAAGAATTGTAAAGATATATCCTGAATTCAACATGAGGGTGGCCAGGATCAAAGCATGCAGATGAACATGTAGAAAAATTGACCCACCATATCATTCACACTTGCTGTTAAAGGATTATTCTTGCTTTTTGCAGTGTTATGTAGATTACAATATGCAAAATAGCATTCCTGAGGTAAGTGACAGGAGGAAGAGGAAGTCATCAGTTTACTAAAAGCCCTGGACAGGGATTATGGTTAATGATTCACTTAGTATGGTTTGGCAGACAGCAACTGTGGAGAGCATGGGGAATTCTTGTTTTCTCTCCTGTTTTTTTTAATGCAATATTTCCACCTTGTAAAAAAAACCCAAAACGTTAATTATATCCCTCTGGTTTAAAGTTTTTCTGGAATCAAAGTTGCTTTAGCTTATTGTAACCATCTCGATCACCAGCAGCTTTTTAACAATGCATTCACTAACTGAAAAGCTGCATCTATCTTAACATAAGAATCATACATAGATTTCTCTAGGATTTACTTTTCATTAAGACTGAAAATGGGGTTTTCTAGCTTTTCTTTAAAAAGAACCAAAGTTTTACTTTTATTTCCAGACAGGACTAGAAAATCATGGCCAAATACACTGACATGCCTGGCATAACACCATAACACACCCATGTAAAGTGTTGATAATTTGTCAGTCTTAATGTAGGTTATCTGTTTGAAATGAACTAAACAGTCACATCTTGAAAGAATTTTGCTTAAAACCGGTCAGTTACAAGATGTTTCCTTTTACAAAAGATCAAATGAATACTTACTGACAAATTTTCCACACAGTTTCTATGCTGGGAAATAGATACTGATTAAGAGCTAAGCTAGTTTTTAAATCAAACAAGTAACAGACAGCTACAAAAATATTGTTGTGAATTAAATACACATATTAAATGTTTAACAGTGCAAAATGTTGAGATGAAGCTTATGAAATAATGGCTGCAACCTTTACAACAGTTAGTTTTTATATTATTTCTAAAAAGTTCCTGAGTTCCTGCTTATTTTTACGGCATATAGATGGAATCTGTGTGTTCTTTATTCAGAGAACTGCAGATGGTGGGTTTATGTTGAGTGTTACTTGCGTGCTTATCATTTGTCCACTCCTCACCATCAGTGACTGGATCAGCCTGTTCAGAAGTCTCTGTTTCTTCCTCTTCACTTTGTTCTGCATTGTCTTCTTCAGCACCACTAAGGGTCTTCCCAAGCTGAAGAGTCTCCATAGTTCTCTGGGTCTCTGAAACCCAAGATTCAATTCTGCTATTAAGCTGAACCTCTACAGAAATTGGTTCATGGGCATAATCCTCATCATCATCTTCCTCCTCCTCCTCCTCCTCTTCTAGCATTCCTGGTACAAGAGTACTGGTGGTACTGGTCATGGAGGAATTCAAAAGGTCTCGGCAGCTGCCATCCAGTGATCCTGTTTCTGTGCTCTGCTGTGAGGCCCATTCCAAATTGTCATCTGGTTTTACCTCATCTTTGTCACCTGGTGTATATTTTCCATGATTTGTTGCTGAGGTAGTGCCAGTTGTAGCCAGAGGTGGTTGTTTATTAAGAGTGGCTTTTTCAATCTGACCATTACCAGCTTTTTCTGGTACTGCAGTCTTACATGAGGATTCTCTCTCATTTTCAGAGGTTTCTAACCCATCAGATGTTTCCACCATATTTCTCCAGTTTGTTTCTACAAGTTTCAAGAGAAGTTTAAGTAGAAAACATTAGTTCTTTCTATATAAAAATATTTCTCCCGAACATCCCAGAATTGTTTAAACAGCAATAATAGCTCATAATTTTAATATTATTCTATGCTTGCTAGAAAAATTTCAATTAGAAGATGGGGGAAGAAGGGAAAGGGAGCAACAAGAGAAAGAGCTGTGAATAACTTCGGGTTTTTACAACATCCTAAACCAGACAAAGTTGAAATTTTGTGCACTTAAGTTTCCTGTGTAAACTGTGGAAGCACCAAATGTAATGGTGAGTGTAAACAAAGAGATTACTCTCAGGTATAAATTAAAAGTAGAAAATTGCCACAGTATTAAGTCATCTGTTTAAGGATTTTTCAAAAAAACATTTAACAAATTAAGTTTGAGACACCACAAAAGAATTAACTGAAACCAAGACTGTATTCTTTTCAATTCACCATAAGACTAAAAAAAGAGAAGTCTTCTGACTTCAAACAAGCATTCTCCCTTTTATCACCTCTGCCATCTGGGCTTAAGCAACTGGATAAATAAATTGGCCTTTTTCACACACTAGAATCACTACATTGCCATGTCAAGTTTCAAAATTTAAGCTACATGTCCTATTTTCAGAGACCTCAATAATTTAGTTCCTATCCTCTATCATTAGTTCTTCTTCCATCATATAATCAGTTCTGTGTTTGGTACCAGTTTTATACCAGTTCAATAAAACTACAGAAGCCACCTCCACTGATGAAAGTTAGGTAACTGTAACACTTCTGAGGATTAGAAATTAAAATTATTATTTTCAATAGGGGCGGGGGGGATTACTTACAAAACTACCTGAAGACTAACCAATTTTCTCTTATCCCTGAAAATTGTATAATACCATAAATTATGAAGAAATATTGTATTTTTAGCTACATTTTGCAATAAGCAGCATTTGGAAAATTCCAGCTTCTAATTACAAAACTAAGTTTTCACACACTTACCATATTCTTTCTCATTCACTTCAGATATGGGTTCAGAAATAACACTACAGAATGAGATAGCACTTGCTGCAGAGGGGTTACGAGAATGACCCATATGATGGGGTGCCTTCTTGACATTCTTCAAGGCTTCTTCTGCCTGTTCCTGTTCCATTGCAGCAACCATATCTCTGTATGCTTTTCTGGCCTCTTCAGTCAGTGATACCAGCTTATTAAATAGGTCCTAAGTATGAAGGCAGTTTTCATAATCAGTAGTTCTTACTAAGAATTTTCACTTTAAATTACTCCTCTTAGTCAAAGGTATACCACATAGTGAGCCCTAAGCTTATTAAGACCAAATACCTTTACTGCAACTAAAAATTAGTTCTCTGTATTAAATAAAAACACCACTCCATGTTTACCAACTCTGAAGAGATGTAAAGATACTGTTTTTCTTACAATTTTAAGCCTTCCAGAGAATTTCAGATGGCATTTAAGTCTATTTGAAAGCTACAGAGATATTGTGACCAGTGTTTCAACAGTCTCTCAGTTCTGTAAATACTGAATTTCAAATAAAAACACACCCTAATATAGGTCAGGGCCATTATCAAATGCATATTAGTTAGGTATGCTCTCCATACCAAATAAATTCTTAAGTACAAGAAACATAATTGTTTACTCCAGCCATTTATGTGAATGGAATTACTCACCTCAGCACCCGAGTAGTTGAAGATACCCACCACACTAACAGGAACCAGCTTGTTCACGCAACGGCCAAGAGCTTTACGGCCAAGAGCAAAGACAAAAGGAATTTCTTGTTCCCGTGCCATGGCTATTACATTATATAGAGCCTCATCTAGTCCACCTTGAAGAAAGCAATTTTAAATAAATATTTAGTCAGTTAAAGTCATAGCATGGTGCAATACAACTCTCTATCCCATTTTAACTGTAATTAGTCAGTAAAACTAGCTACTATGTCCTACAGGATAACAAGCTATACATTTCAAGTATAGTGAGTGAGTATAGACCAAGGCAATATTCTGTATTGTCTGTTAGTCCTGCACACAAATTAAACCAGAATTTTTCACAACTATTTGCTTGAGCAGAGCTTTGCTCTTCTCGTATCTTAGGAAGCCTCTGTTTACATTTCTGGTTGTGGCAAAATGTGTTGGTTGGCTAACTAACCAATTCACATTCCTCTTAAGGAATCCTCCTTAAGAGCACCCAGAGCTCAGGACTCTAGGTGTATCAAAGACTGAATGCAATAAAATTGAAGTCTATTGTATGTGTTATAATATCTGTTTTTCTTTAAGCTTTTCACCCCTCGTGAATGAGTTTCTTCCATAATAGAGTAGAAAAGAATGAATGCAGAGTGACAATTACACAATTGATTGTGGAAGGGTTACATCATACACAGTAACTAAAAAATACTTCTAACCTTGCTAATCAGCACTTCTAATCAGCACAAGAAAACTGAAAACAGTTAAGCGCACCACTTGTTTTATCATTTATACCTTTTGACTGGATTTTTTCGCAGTTGGGAGATATGATTACGCACTTGATCTTGTTTAGTTTCATATGCTTAGTAACCTCACGCAACCCCATAACAAGTCTTCTCCTTGCTTTAGCTCTCATGGGATCCTTTTGATAAATCCGTTCCTGGAAGCTGACAAGCTCTTGCAATAATAGAGTCACACACTCATCTATTTCTTTACTTAGAACTTGGTTACAGTATCTATAAATTCAAAAAACATCAAATATTAGCATAGCACATAATTGCTACTATTTCACTGAGCCTTTTCTTTTACCAAAGAAAAATAATTTTACTTCCTCAGAACAGTTAATCTGTTATTAAAAGGATTTAAAAATCAGATTGTATACTATAAGTTAAAAATACATCCTGAAAACATTTATATTTCCAGTAACATCCCTTACCTCAAGAAGTCAGTCAAAAAGAATATTACAAAATACAAAGAAATACTCCAATAAGTGCCACAAGCAACTATCCTTTTCCTTAATTTGGTACTCTATAAAGATACATTAATAAAAAAGCAGTAATGTATTAAGAGTGACTATTATAGTATTTTCAGCATTCATAAGTATTCCTTCCTTTCCCATCCAAAGTATATGTAGTTCTCCTTTAAAAAAAATTTTTAGAGAATACTTCCACCTAGCTTATTTATTGCAGCAACCAAAGAAAGTCCAAAGCATGTGTGTGTACACATATAAATACACACACACACTTGGGTATATATATCTACACACACACACAGAGCAACCCACTTATAGCAAAAAAAAAAAAGGAAAAGAAGATACTTGCAGAAACTTCTGTTGAAAAGGTAGCTCCCCCTAAGTCTACTAAACCTATCCACACTTAAAAGATGAAAGTGACTGAATTAATAATGCAAAACTCTTACTCTCTGAATCTCTTGCTGTGAATTTTGGTTATTGCAGAAGATGCCATTGGACTGCCTATTCCAGAACTAGCAGGTGAACCTTGCGACACTGGGGTCATACAGTATGGAGAATTCTGACTTGCTGGCGAAAGTGAAGTATCACTAGGCATACTTAGTCCAGTTTCTGAAAGACAATTTTGAAACACTGTAAAATGCAAAGACATAAAAGAAACAGCATCACACTTCTTACATGTCACTCCCTTGCTTTTTCCAAATTACATTCTGAAAACACTAAACAATATTCTTCCCTGGAGGGGTAGTTGAGGAGGGGGGAAACAAAACAAGCACATACACAATACTCAGCATGCATTGGGTAAATAAGCAATATTTGAATATTGATTTTAAAATATCCAAAGTTTAGTTTGGGCAATGGATAGACAGAAGGGAAAACCTGCCTAAATGCTACAACTTCTTCCAATAATTCTTTACTATTTATATATATAATATTTTACTAACTTATTCTAGAATATTTAAGATTTTCACATTTATCTTCAGTTAGGTGAAGTCAGTCAGGTCATTCAGAAGAAAAGTTCTGAAGCAGTACTTCCGGAATATTGATAGACACCTCCTTCCCCACCACACCCCAAACATGTCAAAAGACATTGAAAATTCTTTGTAGTTTTCCAGTTGCTCAGAGCTGTTGCTGCAAATTGACAGTCCAGACATTGCAGTTGACTTACAATAGTGTTCAACAAACTGCAAAACCTTATTTATGGTTTGCAACTTCTATATGGGGAAAGCTTTCAGTATACTTATCATTAAAAAACATTGCGATTAACATGGCATGGTTGACAACAGGTCACATTTTGTCTGCTTATCAAAAATGCTATCAACTCTGACATGTTGGGAACATCTACTCAAAAGAAATTTATTACGAGACTGCACGGAGATTATGTACTTAGAACCCATGCTTCCTGAACCTTCCACAGCTGAAGGACAGACAAGATATTTTAGAAGAGGGTTCCAATTCCTAGTATTTCACGTTAAAAAAGGTTAAATGGTAACATCAATAAATTGTGTTGCATAAAAAGAGAAAGACAAAATATTAAAATAAGCAGATCAGTACAGTGCGGGGGGAGGGAAGGGGGACTAGAGAGATAGAGACCAACCTTCTTGAGAGGCCAACTCCTGAGACTGATCAGCAGTCAAATTTATATGAACCTCTTTCTGTTCGTCAGATCCCAAAAGGCTATGGTCAGCTGATAAACGGCCTTTCTTCTCTTCTCTCTCTTTCAAAATAATCTAGGAACAAAACCAAATCAGCATCTGAAAGTTAGTGATACCTGTAAAGAAAAATGTCCATTTGACTGAACATAAAATAAAGTTAACCAAGTTGTTTTGAACCTTCCTACTCATGCCAGGGCAAAAGACCCTGAAAATATTTCAGTTTCCTCTTTGATCACAAACAGTATTTCATTCCAGCATTTTACAGATGGTATACTCAATCCTCTCATACTTCTATGTAAATAGTGCTTTCAACAGTTTCAAGTACTTTCACAGCTTCTGATACATTAAGACTCACTCATTAACAATTCCTCATCCCCACCCCTGTAAAAAACCACCTTATGCAAGAATACTAGTCATCTTTGTGAAGCACCACAACAGATAGAATCCTTTCTATAAAAGAAAGTGCAAGGGTAAGCAGCCATGGATATATTGGTATTGCTACAATAAATAACACCAACATAAAGGCACTGACAACCAAGTTTAGAAAACGGTTCTGAAGAGGTAGCTGTGAATTTCTCTAACTCAAGTAGATAATGGATAAGTCAGAAAAAAAGATTGCTGGTGAGGGGAGGAAAAAAAGGCAACATACTCAAAGCCAAGCTTTGTACAAACACAGCTTTACCAGATTTTAAACTGCCTGTATCAAAGCGATCTTGATAAGAACTATGGTACAGGAATACAGGTGACTTTCACGCTTTTTTTTTTTTAAAAAGGCTTTCACTTTCTTTTTTTAGGGCTAGTTTTTTGTATTTTACCTTCTGATTTCCAAATGTACTGTATTCTCTGTGTATATACCTACTTTATGTGTGCATGCATATATAAACCCAATTATTTCTAAATTTACTCAATTAAAAACCATGTTTTTACTTCAAGTTCTATACCCATCTCTAATAAAAGAGTAGGAACATTTAATGTTAGCATACTACATTGCACTACAAACTAGGATTCAAAAACATACAAAAAACCATGCAAGTTTTCCCATATGTCCTAGCGCTTATAGTTAAAAAAATCCTTGCAATCTGTATTGAGATAGATTTATATCACCTTCAACTTATTATGGCTGTATAAAAGATATGCTACATCCCTAGATCCAAAGAACAGGACATCAGTGTAACAGGAACTAAAGGCAGAAGCTCATGACTCCCTCATCCTATGCTCATCGTCACTAATCCTCAAGTAAGAAAATAGCAGTTTATTTTTGAAGTATGAGTGTGAGTCAAGACACTCCAGGGTTGATATGTTTACCTTTTTAAGCGCTGTAGGGCGTTTCAGTTTTGCAATCTCTCTTTCTTTTCCTCTTTTCACTTTTGGGGCAGTTGAATCCAAAGGATTAAGGCAACCCATAGATGGCTGTCCCTTTGTTAAGGACTTTCTGTTGGCAGATTCTTTGGTATGAAAGGGAGCAGCACTGCCAACTAAATACAAAAAAGATATTAGTTTCACCAAAAGACATGTCAACTTTATTTCAACACTGTTTTCAGAATTTCCACTGATGAATTCTCAAAAGTACATTCTCCTTCCTTGGAAAAAAAGCAGTTCATAATGACAGGAAGATTACATCATCAGATATTGTTGCTTCCAGATGGTTTTACGCTTTCTTCAACTTAGCCTCATGTTTTAGGAAGCTATGGATTCCAGGAAAGGAATTACTTTAATACTAGTAAGGGATCTCTCTCAAATGACTACACGTAGCTTTATTAGTAAGGTGATAATAGTAAGAGAAGTTGCAAATATTTATCCAAACATTGATTTTTAGTTGTCAAAGACTTGATTAGTTGACAGGACAAAACAGATGAGACTGCAACATGCATTAAGTGTATCTTCGGCAAAAAAGAGAATAAAACAAATGCGGTCTCCAATGGAAATGCCAACTATTCTTTGCTGAGCTTTGTTTGATATAAGCTTGCCAACTTGAATTAATGTTTGAACACAGCTGAAACTCAAAGCAGGTAACTGAAGCAACACACAAGAGGGAAAATGGTAACTATGTGCATAACGAAGGACTCTAGGCTACGTACTACTGCCTAGGAACGAGATTCACGGGCTATAACAGATAACTACAAAAATGTCAATTCTGTGTTCAGCAGCAAGCACAAAAAAGCTAATTTAATATTAAGTGTTGATAAAGAAATAGCGAACAAAAAAGTGTAATTAAGCCATTGCATACATTCACGATGGAACTATAACTTAACATTCTGTGCATGTCTGATCATCCTTATTTTCAAAAAGATACAGTAGAACTACAAGAAGGTACAGAGAAAAAGTGATATGGATTATCAGAAAAGACATGATTCCACAGTGGAATAAATAGACTAGGACTCTTCAGACTAGAAGAGAGATGACAGACCTCCAAGAACCGTAGGTGAGGAAAGCAGGGAATGACTGCTCAGTCTCTCTGCGATATGAAGGCTATGAAAGCTAGCAAAATTATGAGTGGGGCATAAAAAACCCCAACCCTGAACCCCACCCCCAAAAAACCATAGTAGAAAGAAGAGCTTCTCCACACAGCATGTAGTAAGGTTAGAATTCACTGCCATTGGACCTTGTGGACAGCAAAAGCACGTGATAGTGATCACTAGTTGAAACAAATTTGGTTTGAGAAAGCCTTGGGTCAGGAGGCCCTGAACTAGAGGCAGTAGAGGCAGGAAGAATATCCTGGAGAGGTATCCCTCTGTATCATAGTCACAGGTATCCTCTCTAAGCTGCTTTCAAAGAGAATTCTGTAGTATCTGTAGTAGATGTTTGGTTTGACCCAATACAGACCTTTTCACATACTCAATGCAGCACTGAATTACTTTCAAGACATGAATCCTGAATTTTGAATAGTAGATCTTTTAAGAGAAGTTTGTCCTCAGTTTCTACATGCACTTTCACCATTGCATACCGCAGCTCAGAAGAAAGCACAGGTGAATTTTTTGAGAAATGCATTAAGAAAGTTCTCTCAGGTTTTTATTATGTTTATATTCAAAAACTAAAACTTGACAGAAAAAAAAGCATATTTAAGATGCTCAATCACATTTGTATTGTCACAAAATGCATTTAGCAATAGTCAAGCAGATTAGCAATACCTGTGTATGAGAGGGGCCTGGTGTTGGTGATCTGACGAGCTTTCATTGCTTGCTGCTGCTTTTCAAGAGCTGCTAACATGTCACCCAAATCTAACTGAACAGGGGTCTTGCTCTTCTTTCCAGCTGCTTTTGATAAAGCCTCCTATAACAAAAACATCATGTGCTGATAAATACAAGGAAATAGTGCCTGCAAAACACTCTTTACAAAGAGATTCTTGCTATTATAGAAAAAAGAGGAGCAACAGCTAACTGATCCTCCTCTTAACCAACTATGGGGGAGGAGGCAGGGACAGACAGTGCTACACACTTGAAGTTTTTTCTGTTCCATGCTTATCTCCGAATACTCTTGAGCTGTCGCAAGTGCTGCTGCCAAGGCCTTCTTCTTCTGACTTTTTGCACGCTTTGGTACAGAGGTTGTAATGGGAATAGGAGTTTGGACTATATTGATTGGAGAATTCTCTGGTAAGTCATCCAACTAGGATTTAAAAAAAAACAAACAAAAAACAAAACAACACAATTAAAGACCTTTCTCTCAAGACCATAGGAAATATGGTACTCCAGAAATGAACCACTGCTTTGGTCAGCAACATGACATCCCAATTATTAAGTACAGCTAGATGAGACAGTAAGGTAGTAAAACTAGAAACTTATGTATATTTCATTTTTGTATGGGAAAACTATTATATTTATCTCCAATTATGCCTTCAGAAGGTTTTCCAGTCTGACTGCTAAATAAGGGAGTGGGTTGGTTTTTTTCCCCTGTGAAGATTTCATGTTGGACTTTATTTTCCTGGAAAGCAGCCAGCCAAATAGACTAAGTAGTCTAGATAAACATTTTGTTGCAGAACTGTACAAGTAGATCAGGTATTAAAAGAGCATCTTTCCAACAACTGTTTCTACAGCCTGAAAGCAGATAAAGTTTAGTTTATTTTCATTTCAGAATAAGCTACACAAACCGTAATTATTTTTAAAATTGACACCATTACTACATATTTGCAGATTTAACAATTTTAAGACAAGTCTGCATCAAAGCATCAGTCTGAATGCAAACCCTTTTAAGTCAAAGAATAACCAGGATGTAGTTTACATATTAACACAAAGAAAGCTCAATAATCATCAAAACTATTTTTAATCTCAAAAATCCTGTTGCATCTATTGTTCACCCAAAATTTAGCATTCAACTTCAAAAAACACAAAACTTGTGAGAAACCGTCAGTGACATGGAGAAGTCAGGAGTTGGACTTGATGATCTTTAGGGGTTACTTCCAACTTGGGATATTCCATGATTCTAAGCATCTATCATATGCATCTTACAGTTTCACTTGCTAATGATCTCATTAGCAGGCAAAAATCCAGCAGTCTTTTTTAAAGAGAGGTTCTCTGCACCACTTATTTTAATTGGCATTTCTTTAGCATCCAAAACTGGTAACAAACGCCCTAAGAACATCACAGTTACCACATTATCAGTATTGTAGCCGAGACTCAAAAAAAATTACACAATCAAGTAGTCTCAGAACAACTTAAAAATGCTTTGTAAAACAAAATAATTACTTACTACTTTGGGTGAAATCTTTTGCTGGATGTTACTACTTTTGCTGCTGCCATTGTCACTATTTAGCTCTGGAAACTCATCTTCATCCTGAACAATAAACAAATTAAGAGTGAAGAGAACGGAACCAAAAGTCACATGAAAAGCATCAGCTGAAATGGCCAAAGCTAGAAGAAGGAATTGAATCCTGAAGTCCCACATAAGCTAGAATGGCTTAAGAGTGACACAAATAGAAAGTGATGAAAAATTAACAAAGCATTTCTGTATCAGAATAACCTTTTTCAAAAAGAACAATTTATTAATGTTTTATATTAAAGAAATCCAATTACAATTAGAGAGGAGGGGGATAAACCAGAGAACACAGTAATTTTTATTCACAAGTGAACAGAAAAAGTTACTTCAAAGTTGCTTATCGAATTTGTCAATCACGGATAGTTCTAAATTCTTACACTTTCCACAACACCCAAACACAAGTCTTTGTACATACAACAATGAAAGCATCATATAATAATTAAATTAGTGCACTATATTGTACACCTCTTGGAGTCAGATGTTTTGCAACCTCTCCCTGTTGAGAACATCACTTTTTCTACACACAACTTGCATCACTGTAATGCAGAAACAGTTTTCATACGACACTACCTCAAAATACAGAGGTTCAGGACTCTGCTCAGTTCTGCTTGACTGGCTTGTAGTTAAAGGTTTTTCATGTCGTTTCTGCAAATTCTGCCTTCTTTCTGAAGACGTGCTGTGGTCTCTGCATCTGAAACCGGACTGAAAAATAATGAACGTGATTACCACTTTGCAATTTCAATTTTTCAAGATGTGTGTGCACACATGTAAGGCATTCTCACGTCTGCTAATTAGTAGCTAAGAAGGTACAGTTTTTATGGAATTAGCTGTGCTCTGGTGTTTTGTTTTTTGTGAGGGTTTTTTTTGGTTGTTTGGGGCAGAGGTGGGGTTGGTTTGGTTTGGGAGTTTTTGTTTTGGTTTTTGGTGGTGTTTTGTTTTGGTTGTGGGGTTTGTTTGTTTCTTTTTTGTTTTGGTTTTTTTTTTTTTTTTTTTTTTTACAACTGCACATATTCTACAGATACTACCAATTATTCCCACCCCCCCAGCCCCCAAGCCAAATACAGTATCTCTATACATTCATCTCCAAATTTCTGATTTAAAAAAAAAAAATAGGGTCCTTTTGGCCAAACAAAGAAAACCACAAGAATTGCTGATGACTCCATACAACTCAGTTCTGAGGAACTGTCTGTAACTTGATCAATCAAAAGAACTTTCTCCAACTATATAATTAGTCTGCATGCAATTATTGCCTTTTCAACATGTGTTTTATGACAATGCACAAGCACAGAGTTCTCTAAAGACTAGAGACCCCAGTATAGTGGTATAAACATTCTTCTATTTATTACATGAAAGGTTGGTGGAAACCCATGTGCAAGACTGGTTGGCTGAAAGCAAAGCATGATTTGAATCTGAAATTCTGGCACTCTCATACTAGTGTATTTCTCAAGAAAATTTCCTACAGACCTGGTACAAATTTAGTTTCAAAGGAAGGTAGTTTCTAGGACAATTCTGCCTTGAGGTACAGTGAATTTGGCTGGGAAAACCTCATGTAAAACTCTGTGCCAGCTTTGTTTTTAAGTATCTAAAATAACTGCCAGATTTAGAGTCTGAACTGCGACTGGATGAAAGGAAATCTGGTTCTTCCTACTCTCCCAATGCCATAAGTCACAAATAGTGGCTTCTAAAAGCCTCCAATTTGACTACAGGTTATAAAAAGATTCAGAACTGCTACACTGCCAGATATGAGCATCAACAAGCTTCTTTATATAATAAACCCACAGATACCAAATGGGAAGATTCAAGACAAATTAACAATTCCTTCTAAAAAAAACCTAAAGAGGGCAAGCTAGCTCACATATCTGTGCATACAGGCACATCTATGATAAAGCTCCCACTTACAAGATCAGCTATTCTGAATTCAAACATTCAAGCAAAACCTATGTTTAAGCAAAGGCAGATATTTCAGCCCTCTCTCTGCCCCACCTCTGCACACCGCCCCCCAGTAAAACCAGACCATCAAAATCAGGAAGGCCACCTTGTCCTCACATACTAGTTACAGAAATCCTGTCCCACTTGAAGGAAGTTTCACAAACATATTCAAGTTTTAGCATAAAACAATTTTAATTCACTTAATAAAAATGCTAACAATATGGTATGTTAATATAAATGTAAAAAATAAAGTTTCAAAGACAACAAGGAGTGAGAACACAGGATTCTAGTTCACCATCGCATCAGAATCTTTCTTTAGAAAGTTTGAGATTTTTTTTTTCTTCTTAAACATGAATGGGTCAAACTGAACTAACTTTTCTACGCCCACGCTGTCTTCATTCCACAAGTTACTTTATATATGCAATGTTCTTGCTAAGTAGATACCTATAAAGAACAGGCTACAGGCAGAAGATTGCCATCTACATGAAAAATTTATATATATATATATGATATAGTGCTAGCTCAAGAAACATAAAAGGTAGGAATATGCAACTTAACTTTTAGGTTGAGTTTCTACACTTTTCATTCACTGTTTTCATTAACTATTATTTTTATGTTAATTTTTTAATCCATTTCAAATTCCTTATTTTCATATATTACAAGAAACAGAATGCTTAAATTTAGAACCATTAACAACATACCTGTGAACTACTTCTTTGCTCAGCTTGTCTTCCACCTCTAGAAAACGTCTGAGTTTTTTCGATCCAAGGTTTCTTTTGAGTTCCCTGGGAATTTACATTAGTCCAACTTACACCAGCTGAAAGAGAAGTGCCATCTATGAAAATTAGTATAAAAAGTAGTAAATCTATGAATTAGTATGACAGAATGCATCAACAATACACACGCCACCTGAGCCAGGAACACAATTTTGATACAAATAAAGTTCTCCAAGAAAGTCTAATTCTCTGACATTTACTTCTGTAGCCATTTCTAGATGTTAGCAGAATTGCCTTTATGGAAGAGTCAGATTATAGACCTACAAATTGCCAACAACTGATCATCAAGAAGCAGTCAAAGGAAATCTCAGGTTCACATCCATACCAGTTTCAGTCCAGCAATAAATAATAGCCACTGGCATTACCCACTACTAGCAAACTAATCAAAATATTTTTTCTGTTACAGTACTTCTTTAAAGCTTCTAGAAAAGTACCAGTGCTTCCTAAATAGAGGATGAGAACTCTTTGGCTCTATTACTACCCAGGCATGAACTGCAGTCCAACAGGGTAAGGAAGCTTGAGAATAAAATACAACAGAAGTACAGCTTTGTCTGAATGCTTCCATTACAGTCTCTGGCTTTTTTAATCTTTTAAAGAAAGGCAGCTGTTGATAAATCATTAGTGACAGCTACTTATACACTTGTTCATTCAACAAGTTACAGAGGTTTTGGTGGAAGTGGTAGAAATCACAGTAAAGACATATCTTCAGAAGTATCCGATCAGTTAGAGTAGCATGCTGGAAGCAGATCGAGAGATGGTTCCTAGCAAAACGTAAAGCAAAAATACAAAAGTGACCCAGCCAAATTTTAAACAGCTCACCAGCTAAGACAATGCTTACTTGTATTTATTGATGGTTCTACAACCTGAAAAGGAAAAAACAAATTTTTTTTAGTAATTTTTACTAGTCTGTAGGATACAAATACAGTTAAGTTATTCAGTTATGTTTACATACATTCATTGCACAAGAATCTGGATTTCTTGAAGTCGCAGCTGCAGCCTGGTTATTGCCATGCTTAGGACTACAATAGCCACTGTCACTGTCAATGTCTGCTTCACTTGCACCCTGTTCACTAGAGGACTCTGCAGCAGGGTGAGAAGTTCTTCTGCGCCTGCCTTTTGATTTCCAAAGCATTGCAGAGGCGCTCTCAGAAAGTGACTTATTAGCTATATCTGAAGGAAAGTCTGCAAGAAACAATAAAAATGTAATTACTTGTGCAGGAATTGTTAAAAAACATGAAAAACCTACACATCATAAAAACAAATGGAAAAAGCCAAAGTCAAATTTTTTTAATAAAATTAAAAACAGCACTGAATTTAAACAAATTATGTCTAGGTCCAACTATTAATAATAATCAACTCCTTCAAGAAGAGTCCATTTCTGACAGTGGCAAAGTCTCTGCAGGAGTACCATATCACTGCAACGTTATAATGTGACATATTGAGTAGGTCTCTGCAACCATCAGCACCTTTTCTTCATTACCTTTTTGATCTGCAAAGATTCCTCTTAAAAGCCACATCTAAACCTGGTCCACCTTCTTTTAGAAAAGATGGTGACTGACATGTAGCTCTAGTTATTTCATACACCCAGAACACAAGAAAGAAATTACCTGTTTGCTGTGATGCATCAACCAACAAAACAATCTTTGATCTGTTCTCAGGACCTGATGAACTAGTCTCCTTTTGAGTGGCAACATTTTTCACTGGAGGACGTTTATTTTTCATATGCATCTGTAACTGCTGTTGCTGTTTGAAAAGATTAGCCACACATACACCTAAGTCATATGATTTGACTTCATAGTTGTAATCAGACAAAGCAATTAAAAGTTCTAATACTCTCTACAGAAGCCACTTGTTTAAGGGAAATATTCATAAAAATATTTGATTTATTAACCTCTTCACAGTATTTTCATCATGAACTGTTTGTTATGATGTGGAATTATCAAAAAAAAGGTAAAGAAAGTATGGGTATACTTCCTTTGCTCTCTAGTGAAGTAATTCTAAGCTCAGACCAAGCTAGCAGAGGTAACAGAAGGGAGTTTCCCATGTTATACTCACAGGCTTCATAAACTTATCAAGTATTTTACCACAAAATATCTCTGTAGACGGAGTTTTGCTACTCTGATTAATGCCTTTTCTGCCCACCTTTCCTTCCATTGATATTACTGACAAACATGTTGTTGCTCAAATGAAATGCCCTGTGCAAAGATATTTTCTTTATACAGTTCTACTTACCCTATTAAAAAAACAGACTTACTTTTTGTATGACTGGCCCCCTGTTACTGCTTCTGCTCCGCTGACTGGATAATGGGAAGACCTGGCCCGATGGGTTGGGACGCTCAGTGCATTCTGTAGTAACTGTATTTACTGCATTTGCTGTTTGAAAGGGTGCAGAATAGGGGGTAGGGAAAGGATGATAGAAACCCATGACCTGAGCACATGGTGCTGGCATCAGCTGATAATATGTATATTCTGTAGAAACAGGTGGTTGAGCAGATATTATAGGATAAGCAAGGTATGGTCCTGCAGGATTTGGGTTGGGTTGCTGCCATCTGATGTCATTGTTATATAATGGAAACTGTCTGTAAAAAACAAGAGGAAAGACAACTGCTCTGTAAGTTTTTCCCTCTTGAGGAAATTCAGATCTCTACCCCTCCCTTAAAAAAAAAAAAAACAAGAAACCAACCCAAAACAACCAAATAACCACAACTCATTTGTTTCACAAGCTCCTAGCTTTTAATAACTGAACTTAAATTTATCAGGACTTCTTAGAGATGCTAATTAAATGATTCACAAGCTTACATTACATTCAAGTGCAAAATAAATATCTTTGTTGATCCTGCATTTGTATAAACTTATTAAATTTCTAACATTAAACTTAGAAATAAAATGTAGGTATTTCCTTTGAAAAGTACTTTGGACTCATTACAATTTCATTGCTTCAGAAAACACATATAACCTAAGCAGATACCTAAGCTTACACAAGGTAAGCTAGCAGACTCATGAACAGTGACATTCATTAGCTAACTCAGGGCCAAGCACTTGAGTATATTAAGTTGTCAACTCACCCTTGTTCAGAATCGCTACAAAAATGCAGGCCTTAAGAAGTGCACATGAAAATAGGCATTTACAAACTTACTACTGAAACCAAGTGTGGACATTTCTTCCTGTGTTTATTTGTGATACAGCATACTACAAGACCACCACCTTGGAAACTATGAACCCAATTCTCTTTCTCTTCAAAACCCCAAGAGACCAGGAGACCATCTACACAGAAAATGCAGAGGCCCAAATATTAGAAAAAGAGAATAAGAAAAGTAACAATTCAGGGTAATTTTACAGATCTGCAGCAGGCAGTTGCTAAAGGATTATTTTTGTTCTTACCTATTCAACTGCAGCAGCAGTGAAGTGCTGTCCTAAGCAAACATTGGGTACATTTTTCAAAACCAAACAGCAATAATTATTTATGCCTTCAACATAGAATAATCAACACTGAAGTTGTGCATTCAGCAAACAATACATTTGGGCTAGAATAAAGATTTCCTAAACTCAATGTATTGTAATTAGTTATGCGAAGAAAACTGGATACAGCCACACTCAATACAAGTGTCAGCTGCATACTGTTTCACCATGGCAAGACCCAAGCTGGACACCTGGAGCCCTGCTTCAGCATCAGAGATTCAGACACAGACCTCTTGTAGCCCTGGAAGATGCAAGAGCACAGCAGGTGACCGAGAGATTTGTACCAGATCTCTGTAGTCAGGGAAAGAAAAGCAGCAAAGAACATGAATAGAGAAAAGTAGAGGAAAGGACATGAGTAAAAAGAGACTGGGGACAGAGAAACTTCATCCTCACCCATGAAGGGTCAGAAGATTAAATACAATGAACAAAATGAATATACAGCCAAGTCACTGACTCCTCTCAAGTCTACAAAAAGTTTAAACTAATTTAAAAATAGATCATCTTCCATGAAGACCACAACCTCTTATTACCTATTGGATTGGTTTTCCTGTACAAATGGATAGCAAGTGATCAGGTAGCTAGGGATAGGAGTTGGTTCCATGCCATTAATTCCTCCACTGTCATTAGGAAGCGCCATTGGGATCATTAGTGTTTCTGCACCTTTCTTCTGAGGAATAAATGGTTCTACTTCAGCTGACAGCTTGACATTCTTAAGAAAGAGAAAAGAAACAATGTCTTTGTTAAATACAATCATAAATTGTTTGGTAAAATTTACATTCATAAAGTTTTATGGTAATTGCCACAAATAGCAGGCAAATGGATGACAGACTACAGGATTTCTGCAGTAAACTGAAAGAGGTGGAAAACAGTTGGCAAGTGCTTGTTACATCCTTCCAATCAACACGGTGTAATACAGATCACCAACATTTAGCATTTGTATTAGCCTTTACATTTTCAAAGTGCAATACAAACACTAATTAATTTAAAAGGGACTGAAGTTCAGATCTTGCAGAGGATATACTAGTCTGCGCACAGAAAAAAATCAAATTAGCACTGTAGGTGGAGCACAGTTGTGTAGGCTTTCATAAGTGAAACCAACATACGGAAGATGTAGTAACGCCTGGCCTGCTCTACAAAATTGACCATGTTCCTAAGCAATTATAAAAAAGATTTTTCAGCATTAAGCCATAGGTTTACTGCTAAAATAGATGGTGTATCACAGAAGAACCACACACACATATTCCATCTGCACAATTTTAAAGAATATGATTAAATTTTGCCATGAAGAAGGCATTAAAGACTGCTTAGAAATAAGTTTTAAACTGCACTTTCAAAGAAATATATCTCCCCTGCTCCCAAATGTATTCTCAACAGTTTATAAGTTGTTTTTACCCTCACTTTTGGTCTTGTACGGAATAGCTGGATCTTTAACAATGAAAATATATAAAAATACTTAAATACTGAGATTATATGAAATACTTAAACAATGAAAAATGCTCTATTTAATAAGACAACAGCAGATCCAAAGTACCCTTAAATTCTATATTCCATTATAAGTTACATTCAGCCAAAAAGGATCTTTTTTGTACAAAGATTTCAGCTTAATTATACTTGTCTCACATTAACATCTCCTAGAACACCAATTTCTAGGAAGATTCTCTCTAAAGCAAGGACTCCAGAAACTTTTTCCTTCCATTTGTCCGAGAAAGAATTCCAAAGGCAACACAACCTGTACAAGTACATGCTCTTATTTTACAAAAAAGAGAACCTGAAGGTTTGATGTGCTGAGGACAGTCTTATATCCTTGCCACTACCTGTGGAACATCCACATAAGCAGAAACAGTTAAACAATGGGAGTTCTGAAAATATCATGGCAAGTAGTCCTGCATCTACCACACACTTCTCAGCCCTTGTCCTCACTCTGTGTCAAATCCCCAATCCATCCAGAGACAGCCTTACTGTCCAATATCTGAATCTATAAACTTATGTATAAAGTCCCCAAAATTTATTTTTTTAAATAAGATCCCATATTTGTTTAGCAGAAAGGGGGTGGAGGTTGTGGGAGGGGCAAGTTGAAAAATGTTTTGAAAATACAGTTGTCCCAGTCAGTAAGAAAAGCTACTTTTACTTCATGAGTAGGTACTTTAATATATCAGACTGAACTAGAAAAAGTGAGGTCAAGGCCCACTCATGCAGAGTATTGGATCTTTGTTTATTTAGTCTGACACACTTACGTACAAGAAAATTTAATTACTGAGCAAAAGGTAGAATCATCAAGTAAACTACTGAGACCATGAGTTGCATTGTAATTCACCAAATGAGTTGAAAACCAACTGGTATTTAAGCACTTTGCTGTCATGTACTCAAGGAGAGGGAAATAAAAACCATAGTTGCTACTGTAAAAGCTCCCTAACTTTCATATAAAGTATTATATTCACTATTAAATCGTCATAAGTACCAGTGACTGATGCACTATA
Organism: Haliaeetus leucocephalus; assembly: GCF_000737465.1. Taxonomy (NCBI): domain Eukaryota; kingdom Metazoa; phylum Chordata; class Aves; order Accipitriformes; family Accipitridae; genus Haliaeetus; species Haliaeetus leucocephalus. The sequence goes on from NW_010972775.1 coordinate 12,089,590, forward strand.
TTTTTATAATATAGAAGTACTTTCAATACATATTACTTACGATTGTAATATTAGAATTCCCTGTCAATTTCAAAAATTAAATGAAAAATTTTGCTCAGTGCATTTTTTCCAACTTCAAATATGACATTCAAACTAAGTAATTGCAAAGACAATCATTCTATAACAGCTATTTAGATGACTTGTACCAGTGGAATCAAACTTTTCCTACAAAAAGTATTATATACAAAGTGTCTGCCTCTGTTTTTATATTTACCCTTCCATTATCAAATTTGCCAATTCATACTTCTTTCATGAGATTTTACGCAGTATTAGCTCAGATTTCACCATTAGCCATTTTCTGTAAACACCAGTTCACCAAATAATTTCTATTTAAACATCACTCACTTTTTCCAAATACTGTGCACCTTAGTAAAATGAACTTTAGAAAGCTTCCTCCTGTGTTTCTAAGTGAAACATTGCTTAGGATAGGAGACTACTGTCTGCAGGATGTCTGCAAGTATTAGCTTGAGATCAAAGTTAGATCCTTAACAACTGTGATGGTAGGACATTCTGCAAGCTACAGTAACCAATGCCAAAGCTTGTTTATAATTGAACTGAGAATTTAAAAAAAAAGATACAAAATGGGGGAAATAACACAGAAATCATGAAGTAGAGAGTCCATGATTATTTTTAACCATTTCTTGAGAAGCTTCTCTGTGATTGGACTTGTCACAAGAGTGCTGGGAAAGCAGAAGCATCCCTTCCAACAAAATTAGTCTCTGCTTTGATATGCTTCATTTACAGATAAAATTGCAGCATAACAGACCTGAAGTTTTAGCAGCAGCGGAAAACAACATCTAAAAAATAAATAAAAGGATAAAAGTGAAACTAGAGTGGCAGGGAGAAAAAAGTATGTCTTAGCAAGTGACAAGATACCCTATCCTTATCAAAAAGTGGTTATTAATGACTGTTCTGAAAACACTTATGGCTATAACCACCAATACAGAAGCATCACCACCTGCTGCGCAACAAGGTCTGCATTACAGTGGAACAATCACTTTCATATTAACTAAATGAATTTCTTGATCACTAGGTAGTAGGCGAGCATTTCTTCCTTCTCATTACATTCAGAGGAAAAGCTGTGGTGCAGTTGCAGCAGCAGCACTGAACTTGTGCAACACAAATCAAACACCCTGCTCATCCCAGAGCTTCCTCTCCGACCTCAGTCAGGCACATCACTCAGCTGCCAGGTGACTGACTCACCCTCTGCAAAACTCCAAGGCATTCTCCTCAACACACAGCACCATGAAGATAAATACTTCTCATTGAAAAAAAAACAACCAACCAAAAACTATCGAGTGCTTATGTACAGTGATCATGTAATAAATAACAGATACCAACACTGAAATCCCTCCCTGAAAACTAAGTTGGGTTTTTTCATGCTATTGCAAGATTGCCAGGCAAAAAGATTTGCTTAAGAATAGATTCAGTTGTGGGCTGGCCCACAAAACTAGATGGCATAAACATTAAAGGAACACACACATCCATAGAAAATTCAACAGTAAAACTAGGATGAGTACTTTACAAATATGGTATTGTTAATGAAGCACTGAAAACTTTCAAACAACCATTCCTAATCTCCTGGTCACTATCTCCCAGCAACATGTCAAGTGAACTTTAGCCAAGATACTAATTATAAACCACTCTAGTACTGGCTCAGAAAGTAGTCAAAACATTTTAGTTGTGATTCAGGTTGGGACAAGATTCCCTATTTTAAAGGTCTCTCCTGTCTGGCTGTCTACTCTTAGATTATTTTGGGAGATTGATGCGGAAATACAAAAATCATTCCTTAATGGCGAGTCACTTGCAGAATGGTCTCATTACAATGATTTTTGTGATATTGTATTATATCATCATTCTTTATTAGTATTATGAGAGAACAGTCTTTCACATGAAGTACTAAAAAAAGGGAGATATAACTGATCAAAGCAGAAACCAAATGACTTCCATCAGCAAGACTGCCATAGCAAAGTATTTCTTGTCTATTTGTGAAGATAATCCCTACCTTACTTTTCCATCCAAGTATTTTGGATAAAATTTGATTTATTTAAATCTCTCCAGTAAAAATACGATTATACGTCTTCTAGGTTTTGGTGGTTGGTTTTTTTTATTTATTAAAATACTGCTTTTTAATTTATTAAAAAAACCAAACACAAACACAACACTCCTATGTAATTTGACAAGTTTAGGAAAATTTCATTTGAATTATTCTGCTTGATTTTGCTAGGTTCAAACAACTCAGAGATGCCCAAACTAGACAGACAACTTCAATGTTTCCTGTTGCCCAGTCTCTTATACAGGTAATGATTAAGTATGGGTATGACAGAACAATTGGCTGATTTATTTAATTACCATTTTCTCTATGGCTCTTAACATATTTAGCTTACCTATAGAGGTAAAATAAAGATACAGCATATCCTGTAATCATAAACATCTATGGGTGTATCTGAAAGTTAATTTCTTTTTTCGCCTACAGAAATTTGATAAGTGTCTGTTATTTCAAGGAATCAAAACTGCATTTCAGAAGTCTTTTACATGCATTATACCTTAAACACTGTTTTCTTGTGCAATTTAATCTGTACCTACAGGTTGGTTTGGTTTGTGGAGGGTTTTTTTTTTAATGGTTCCAAGAAACTTGTTTCAGCAAAAAGAAGAACTTAGGGCAAACATCTGCTTTTAAATTTTGCATTTTGTTCTGTAGGCACTATGTATATATGTGTGTGTATATATGCTAACTCCCCAGAACAGCAACTGAAAACTTAAAAGCCTTAATACAGGTGTTTCAAAAATCATTCTGCAAGCATAATACAAACAATACTCAGCACAACTGATACATTTCATTAAACAACAAGGCCCCATTTCCACTTCAGGGTAGAAAACAGAAAGACCGCTCAAGTGTATTACCAACTAAACAAAATTAGCTTCAATATATTACTTCCTTATAGTATTTTACCAGTCCCTCTAAATACTTTAAAATTCCTTTTTACATAGACTGTATCTTCAGATGAGGACAGTAAACTTAAACTTAAAGCAAAAAGGGGAAACAAATAGACTAAGTCAGGTCAGATCGCTAACCAAACCAAAATATAAACAGAATTAACTCTCCAATGTTATTATCCAGACATTTCAATACATTTCACAGATGGCTAATGGTTTCATTCGACACCTGAGGGAAACAGAATAGCAATGCTAAATAATTTGCCCAACGTTATCTAAGTAGATTTTTTAGGACTATGGTTTTCTCAGCTAGGAGGAAGGGTTCATGAAGACAGATGGCAAAGTAACTTTTCTTTTTAATAAACGGCATTTAAGGTCTTCTGGCTCCTAATACGTTGTCTGAACAACAGAAATAATACTCCCTTAATAGTGTGAGAAGAGAAAGTGAAACAAGAAGCAAAAGAAAAGAATTATCAATTTAGTAGTAAAGGTGCTGCTAATTTCTCATTGTAGTGGACAAGCAAAAAAATATCTCCAACTGAGACTTCTTTCTTTTAACAGGTTGTCTCTGTGCTTCTTTGGCCAGATACAGAAATAATACTGCCAAATAAAATAGTTCATTGGATTTGTTTTTTTAAATACCATGTTGACATGCTTAAGACTCAGTGGAAAACGCAACCAATGACAACTGAATTAAACTCCAGAATAAGACACGAGATCTTTTTTTAAATAGCATTTTGTTTCAGAAGCAAATACTAAGCACATAAAATGAAGTGCATGCAAATATGTATCAATGTAGCTCTTCAAAGATTTCATCCACACAGTACAAATGGAGTGACAAGTGCAAATGAACAGAACTAACAGGACTGATCATGCCACTGGTTTGTAACCACAAGCAAACAAAAAGAATTAGACAAGAAAGATTTGTCAAATGCTAAAGGATTTGCGGAACGTTCCTACAGTTTTCCTAATCCTTACAACACGGCACTTCTGATACTAAGTTGTGCTCTAAGTGCTCTCACAGTATTGAGATTTACTCTAGCCTACCTCCACTAAAAAATTAGCACTTTGCCACTGACATCAGTAAACACAGGGTCAGACCCTAAATAGTTAACATAAAGTAATATATGTTTTTGATCAGGCAATCTAAAGGCAAATATTGCAAGACCAAACAATTTTATTTTGGAGTGCAACTTTTTCACATTTATTCAACCTTTCACATCACAAAGCTAAACAAAGCTTTTTTGAAATTGACCTTTGATAAATTTATATTTAGACTCGACTTTGGTTAAATCATGCTGAAACATCACATTTTCAATCAGTTGCCTATTCATGGAGGCACACCCCTTCAAAAGAAACCAAGATTTATACAGAAGTCTCTTTTGTAGATATCCCTAGTTTCAATTTACAAAATGTTTTGCAGTAGCTCATTACATATTTCAGTCCAACAATTACAACTCTTTCAAGACAGCATATATACTGAAGCGATCCTTTGTTTCCTATATAAAAGCTACTGTAGTCATCAACAGCTGCAAAGACAGAAGATGACACAAGCAGGAACAGACTGGTAAACTTTGTCCTATAGTTATAGCACTGTATGTTTAATCTTAGAAAAGTTTTTGTTCATTGTAGCTTAACGTCATTCAGCATTTTCCATTAAATAGGATCTCTGTCAGCTTGCTCTCTTCGAAGAGAACACTTGGATATCAATATTACCATTTACAGGGTGAGAAAACAGACACAGATGCCACATTTCAGAGGACTATAGTAAAATCAGCTGTTTTGCTGTCTCAAAGTCTGGAAACAAGAAGTCTCATCACAAATGTAAGATAAAAACATAGCTCAAAACTTTTTTTTTTTAAATCCTGCTTCTTAATTTTTAATTTGAAAGTCATTTTAGTAGTAAGAGCAGGTCACATTTCATCTATTTTAAGAGAAACTTTACAAATATGGAAGTCATTGTTTCTATAATTAGTTGCTTCTAAGCGGCAGATACTTCAGGAATGGTAAATATGCAGTCCAACTGGAAACACCAGCAGCAGGCCGTTTAACAAAGCACAAAATTTAATCCTCCCAATTTAGTTTAAACATAGTAATTTCAATACAACGCTTAAAGCAAATATACTATGAAGTTAGTCTTTCCCTTTTCCCTCAGCTCACAATAAGGGAACCATGCATAATTCTCTTCCCTTTCACAGAAGAAAGTACCATGCTCAGAACATAACAAAGCTAAGTATTAAAATTTTTCCAAATATGTAGAAAATGAGCAGGTGGCAGAACATGACAAGTTGGCATGCTTAAACTCAAAACCAGAGTATTCTAGAAAAATGGGGAAAAAATAAAATTTAATACTTACAGTTACAAAGCTTGTCCAAAGATAAGCAACTTACCAACAGGATCCTCTTATCTAGTTAACAGCATATAACAGTACAAACTTCTAAACTCACACTATCAATGTGAAATAGTAATATCTGAATGCTTTGTAGCCTATTTACTAGCAGTATCAATACAAACCATTCATGTAAATCAGCTTACTCATCTCTACAAACTAGTCAATGATAAATAAATTTGTCATCAAAAAGTTAAGATGTTCAAATATCGTATCAATAACACTTAAATTCACTGGAGAACATATTCTATAATAAGGTAATACAAAACTCTCACAAAACCTAAATTCTTCTGCACTTTCAAGGTTCAAGAAAAAGCAACATGCAAAATGTATAGCACAGGAAAACTGACCTTTTCCACTTTGCCTCAGTTGAAAAGCCTGTCATGGGTAAGAAACACTGAAGGAAATTGGATAGGAGAAAGAGCACAAAACAGTGATCTAGATCTACTTCTGTGGCAAGCATATTATCAAGCCAACTGTTGAATGGTCAAGAACAGCAGAGGCAAGCAGAACAGGCTGTCTTTAAGCAATACTAATACAAAACACAGGTCACTGATTTTGCAACTTCACCTGATTTCTCAACTGCACTAATAGAACCAAATGTCTTAATCACAGGGCAACAGAAATGTATAACACTTAGTAAAATCAAAGCACAGCAGTACCCTCGAGAGGAAAGGTTCCTTCTCTTTAGTTTTCTACCACACTCAGCCTCAACAGAAAGAACGCCAGAGGTCACACGCTGAGTTTTATCTCTTGTAGGAAAATAATCTACACTTCACTGCTGAAACCCACAGACTTTTTAATGGGAACAGTTTCAGTTCTGACACAGACAGAAGTAAACTTCCACACCCACTACAAAAATCACAACACAACCTATCATAAAATAATCGTTTTTAAACAGCTTTATTATGTTTTCTTCTATGTCAGCTGCCAAAAATACCACTGAGGATATTATAACGAGCAAAGTCATACCAGAATTTAGGTAACAGAAACCTGAAGGGCAATCTACAAGTGACATCTTTTTGTCATTTAGGTGTCCAAATGTTGTTGGTGCATGACATCTGATACTGATTTTACTGGGCTAATACCACTAAACACTGTTCAAATACATTCCCCATCAAAAGCATTTGCAATTCCCCCTTTACTCTTGAAATACTATACTTTACCATAGTACAATATTCCTACTCCTTCATGTTCCAATTCCACAGTAGTTACTCCTATCAGCAAGTACAGTTACCATACTGTGGCTGAGAAAGTATTCTGGGGGAAAGGGGAAAAGAGGATAAGTACTCTTAACACACATCTGCATGCTTTAATATTCATTTATCAGATGCCATGCAATACAGGTGCAGAAAGGAGCCCAAATCAAACAAAAGATGGAACAGCACCCAAAACTGATGCAACCTTACCAAACACACCAGTAAAGGAGATTACATTCAATTCTTACAGCACAAAAGGTCCAAACCCACAGCATTTAGGGATCTCCTAATCAAGATGCTACTGTATAATAAGACAACAAGAGCAACAAGATAGTTGAATCATTTTAGAAACTCATAAGGTATTAATTATTTGTCTACCTGGAAGCCTTACTAGTGGATAAGGAAGCAAGAGGACTAGATATGCTGCAAAAAGAATAAAAAAAAAAGAAGGTAGTTCCTGCTTTGAACAGCTTAACTGCACCTCCAAGTTGAAGTACTGCACTTAGTTAAGATAGTCACACAGAGTCAACACTTTACACTGTGAATAACACAATGATTCTCAGTTTTTATGAGCTATTTCCAACAAATAAAAAGAGAATGGTTTGATAAAGGCATGTGTGTGAACCTCCGGTAACAAAGAGCTCAAGCAACAAGAAATAAATATTTCACAAGTGTACTGCGGCACTAACTACAGATGAACCAAAGGCGGGAGGTGGGAGTGGGTGGAACCCACACCAAACCCCAAGATTTTAAAGTAAAAAGTACAACAAAGTAGACTAATGTAAATTTTACAGAATAGGATCAGTTTTTCTACGTGAATGCAAATAAGCAAGCATGAAAAAAATGAAGTTAAAATCATTATCACACCAGAAAAACCTAGTAATAAAGACACAGTGAGAGCCATACTGTAATAAGATACTATTCACTAACTTCCTTAGACATATGTACAAAATGAAAAGGAATTTATCTTTACAGAGTGCATTATTACTCAGTATCTACTGTGCTACAGGAGCTTGTGTTGTTTTATTGATTAACCCTACTATTAGAACCCCTGCAGATGCCAAAGCTGAAAACTACAAAGAAAGCTGTAATTCATGAATTTTCAACACATTCCTCTGAAACAGAAGCTTAAAAGATCGATCAGATTGTTATGGATGGTAACACTCATTTCAGATACGTCTTTTAGAACTACCTCCTGATACTGAAACATTTTATTGTACATATGTAACAAATCATATGAACTCCTAAATCCCAGCTTAAGCTCCTTCATACCTACAGCTTGAAGGGTCTTAAGAATAATGCGAACTGATCGCCTTGACAAAGCCAAGTCAAACATTGAAGAAAAAAATCCCAGCAACTTGCAGAAGCAGTGAGCTATACCCACTCTTTCCCACCCAGCTAACCAGCTGAGACCATCAGCTATGTCCTAACACTGAAAACCTCAACCTGAAGCCGGTATTTACAGTATTTCAACAAGAGCGACACGTCTCTCGCATTGCAAAGTTCTCGAGAAGCCTGCAAAAGTCTCTTCCAGTGACCTGGCAGATTTAAATTAAATGCCACTAACTACAGTCATTCCCTAAGCCTGAAACAAAGCCTGAAGGAACAGGAGGGAGAAGGCCAAACCGGAGCTTTACATCCCTTTGCGAATACCAAGGGGGGACGCTCCCGGCTTCCCAGTCCATCCAGACAGACCGAGGCCAGGCTCTGCCGGGGCTGGGGACGGGCACGGCCTGACGCCTCTCGCGGGAGGCCAGCGCCCAGCCTCCCGCCCCGGGAGAGGGGAACGGCGGCCGCCTTACCAACCCGGCAAACACACGCCGAGCTCCCGCTTCCAGCCTCGGCAACGCCCCGCCTGAAGCCTCCCGGGGCCCTTCTTCGGCGGGGAAGTACGGCAGGCCCCCTCACGACCACCGGTCCCCGTCCCGTTCCGCCCCCAACCGCCCCCCCCAGCCACCGCCGGGCTCGGCAGGCCGCGGGCCGCGCCCTACCCCTC
>NW_010972775.1:12098698-12099109 GCF_000737465.1 Haliaeetus leucocephalus
CTCGCCCCGCCCTGCCCTGCCCTGCCGCGGGGGGCGGTGGCGCGGCGGGCCGTGTTCTGGCCGCCCGAAAACAAGCGAGGGTGCGACTTCTTAAAGAAATCTTCAAACGTCAACGGGGAGCGGGGCCGTGTTATCCCTTCTGCCCGCGGCCGTCGCGTAGGCGGGGCTTCTGCCCGCGGCGGGTGAGGGCGGCAGGTGCGTTGCGGGGCCCGGTCTCCTCAGAGGTGGTGTCAGGGGAGTCTCAGGCCGGCAGTGCCCTTGAAATTATCTGGAACGTTGAAGAGGAAGGAAACAAATAACAATCCGCGATTTATTTAGAGGCAGAAAGCTAAAGCTGTCACCCGAGCGTCCCGAGCGAAGGGCTGGGCTGCGCGGCGGCGGCTCCCGGGCCGGGCCGGGCCGGGCCGGTCG
>NW_010972775.1:12099119-12128736 GCF_000737465.1 Haliaeetus leucocephalus
CGGCGGCTGGGGTCCATCAGCCTGCGTGCCGGGTCGCTGCCGTTACAGCGTTACAGGAGGGAAGCTTTAAGACGTGGCTTGGGCACGGCTCGCGTGAAGTTTCTCCTATTTATTTTGCTGCCCCGGTTTTCAGTGGCGTTTCCTTATTGTCTTGCCGGCAAAGTCCGCGAGACCGCGTTCACCCCCGAGACCGGGGAGAGTGGGAGGGGAACGCGAGCAGAAGCCCCTGCCGCCCGACAGCGTCTCCTCCCACCCGCGTGTTCAGCAGGTCATGGTCCTACGCTTCATTAAGCCAGTATGTCTGGGGCCTTGGGTTTAATGCAAATCGAGCGTGATTTATTTACAACGTGGTCGATAACGTTTTATCAGCATTCCTAAGTCATGGCAAGGGGAAAAAAAAAGCAGAACTAGACTAAGTACCTTTGTAAAAGAAGTACGCAAAGGGTATTCTGGAGCAGACTCTTGAGCGCTTCCAGGTAAAATACATTTGTAAAATGTATTAATACAAGAAGCGGGTTCCTGTTTGATAGAGGTTCTTGTGAGGAATAAATGGCCCAGTTAAGGGAAAAAGTAAGAGAGCCTGTATCTGAATTTCACAGAGATAAAACTACCAAAAACGTCTCTACAGAGCTATCTCGCTAGAGATTTAACCTTTACTTTGTAATTATTTAATCTTTCCAGATTTATGTTCATTATGCTACGTAACAATTTATTCTACTTTATAAAAATTTTATTTCTTGGATTAATCAACGTAACCCCTTTGTATTTTCTTAAGAGTTGCTCTTCACCATTAAAACTTCTTAGGTAACACATGGTATTATGAAGATGGCTATTACTTTGCACAGTAAGATCTCATCTTGCAAACAGATGACACAAACAGAGAACTTGTGCAGGCTATCACTGCCTTCTGTGCTATTCATCCACATCAGCAGGATCACCATCTAAGTGTCACTTTTGCCTACACGCCTGCAATGTTACTTTTGTTCTGTGACTTAAGTCTTCATGGGGTTGCAGCCAACAAAATCATCAGTCCCATGGATCATATGGGAAAGGGAGAGGGTGAAGTTGTAATCCCAATTAAATGTAACTATATGATTTTTATTAACTTCAACGAGGACAGTGTTTTACTACAAATGAAGAGAACAGGAGGGCTGCTGCAGCACCCTAATTGGTAACAGAAACTTCATCTTAACTGGAGAAGCTGCAGCAGTTGCACACTTCATATGCACTTCTGTATCCCAGCACTTTTCTTGATGAGATTAAATGGTCAGCAGAAGTAACACAAGTGTTCATAACCCTAGGAAGCCATTTCAAGGTAGTAACACAGATTAATTTGAGGTTATGATGTTATATGCCCAGTGGCTTTTACACAACAACATTGGTTATTTCAACGTAAGAAGTCACGAAAGTAAAACTGGGGATTAAGCTGGTTATATTAAGAGGTTTCAGCTGATGCAATGGAACAGCATTTCATCAGGCATTGATGAACTTAAATATGAGATGGAAATCTACAGATAAATAATTGTGAAACAGAAAATAAGCCACCTAAACTTAATCTCCATAAATCAGACAACAAATCTCTACTGAGTGAAATGTATTTTATTCCCAATAGTTGAATGTTTTGCTTATTTGTGCAAAATTAGGTTGACTTATTTAAAACCTAGTCACTTTTCATCTCCCAAGTAATGTGGGAGAACTTGCCTGACTAGACAGAAAACAGTGAAAAAATCCCACTGAAATAACTAGAACAATTGTCGTCTTGTATTAGCACACCAGCATTTTAGTGTGGAATGCAGCTTAATTTGCCCAAATTGGTGCTGACCACTGAATATATATTATGACATTTGCTTAAGATAGTTGCTGTATTTTTAAAAAATAATGACTCATTATGGCAAGGCTGTTCATTATGAAATCCTTCTTTTGTTCCCAAGATACATACCAACAGAAAGGTCACACTTGAAAGGGCTGTTATGCATACTTAAACAACAATAACAAGAACTTCTAAGATCTAAATTGGGCAGTGATTAAATAGACATCAGATCTACATAAATCTATACAATATACATAATACAGAAAGTCATTCTGGGTGACCTGAGTGGCCACTCGGGTGAAAAGAACTCAAGTCTCCCATAAAATTTAACTCTGTGTTACCACCAAAAAGAAAAACATACCAAAGCGTTTGGAACCAGTTATGTTAGATCTTCTGTCCACAGCTATCACAACTATGCCAGGGTATCTGGTTACACCATCGTCATCCTGATCGAGTGTTGTGTAAGAGAACTAAACAGTGTTACGGTCCTTAAGGAACCCATAAAAAAATTTTTTAAAAGCCTGTTCAATTTAAACACACTGGTAATTGCAGTAGCTGGGTTTGAATATTCAGTCCTATGGGTCCAGTTCTCAAATCTGGCAGTTTGTAAACAATTATTGCTACTTTTTTATTGCAACATGGAGTAAATAAGTGAATAGTTTGGAAGCAAAAATGATGCTCGAACCTAGCGGGTGCTGACTACAATTTTGCTAATAAATTGTTGGGTTTATTGCTACATCTGCTGGATAGTGGAGATACCCTTCCTGAATACAATGGAGGACACCGACCGAATGAAGAAAATCTAGGTCGACACAAAAAATGGGAGTTGAAACCAAACTATCTCAGCAGTACAGAAAGGCACTTGGTAATGACCGTATTCAGAACTAAAATCACAGGATTACAAGCAAGCATACCTGAGGCTACTCACACTCTTTACTTACTTAGGCTCTATTTACATGTAGTGGGTATGAAATCCTACAAAACATGTAAGGATGTGATTATGCACATCTCACTGAAATCAAGACAGCTTCTTATACTGAAAGCTGAACATACGTATAACCTTAATCACACTGGCATGGAAGTATGAAATAAGGGTTGCTCCTCAACACCCCTGAGGTCTAAGCAGGCTGAGACTGAGCTCCCTGGCAGCACCACCTGAATGTGGACTGCAGCAGCTCTAACAGGTTTGGAGGCTGCCACAGTGAGCAAGTGGAAGAGGCAGCAGGAACGAAGCTGACTCCACAATGACAGTTCTACTGGACCGGGACTAAAATATTCAGCATAATTACAGAAAAAGACAAGTACAGAAAGCAAAGTATATATTGGCAAATAAACATCTGTATCTGATGGCATGACATATAGCATCCTGCACAGGCAGCTAAGGGCAGACGCACCAGGGAACATACGGCAACAAAGTGGGAAGGTGAGCTGTGAACTAGTCCACGAATCTGAGAATCATGATTCTGATAGCAACATGCAATTACTACCTGGCAGCAGGCAGAGTGAGCCCAGCACTCCCACTAAGAGCAGCTGCAAAGAGGCAGTCAAAGAGCCAGTGAGGACGGATCCCGCCTTGCAACTCTTTGTAATGAGGCCAGGGAGGGATTAGCCTTTACTCTTGCTGTAATGCTTACAGTTATTACATCTAAAATTTAGATCTAATTCACATCTAGATGTGAAAATTTACATCTAAAATTGCTAAATATGCAATTATTATAACGCAGATGCAGTTTGCAATCTACCTTTCCACAGATTTAGAAGCATTTAAAGTGGCGGTAATACTTTCTGTCAATACCTTAATTAGCACTTAACTATGAATAGGTGTGATGTAATATTTTACCTAGTTCTCTAAGCTGGTTCTAAAACATATTTTTAGCACTTTGAAAATAATAAAGTGACAGCTAAACCTGTATTTTTAAAGTCAGTATTAACATCTATATACGGAAATTTAGTTCAAATAACTGCTGTATTTTTGAGAAAGCAAGGGGTACTGTCCAGAGTGATGTCATTTTACTCTTAATCCACACATACACACGTCCTCCTCAAGTAAATTAATTCACCACCTTGCAAAAAAAAAAAAAAGGTAAATGTGAAAATACAATCTTCAAATACAGACATGTTTTACAGCTGACAACTTCTGAGTAATTAAAAAAATCAGTGTTTATTTACAGACTACAATTCAAATACCTTCATTGTATTATTCTGGCAGGTGCATTTCAGCTGCCTTGCCTTTTTTCTGGTCTCTTTTGTTTGTTTGTTATATTTCTAAGCCTATTTAAAATGAAAGGAAAATAAAATCCTCACTACATCATGGTTTCAGATCCAATCCATTAGAGAAGGACTTTGAGATGAGAAAAGAATGCATTCCTCCAAAGTATGTTTGATAAATAATAAAAAATCTAAAATGCATGCAGACATGCAAACCTCCCAGATTTCATTTGCATGATATTTAGTTTTAATGCATAAGCTGCCAGCAACTTAAAAGAGGGGTTTATATATATACAGCTTAATCACTATTGTAATCTGACATAAGATTACAACAGCCATTAAAATGTTCTTTTGCAAACAGTGTTACTGGTACTAGCTGAGATGCCAGTTTGTCTTGTACCAACAGCAACAAAAGGTGTATAAAAACATCCAAAAGCATGTGAAAAGCATGGCTCCAACAATTGATGACAATTGCAGAAATTTAATGATTGGAACTGAGATTGGAGAATGCAGCCAGGCTGCTTAGCACTTCTTGAACAACCTGCAGTGCAATAATGTTATTTGAAAAAAAATTCATTCACCCCCTTCCTTCAACTGCTTTTTCACTTTTTCTGAGGAGGTAGAAATGACACCAGAGCCAGATCTAGCAGGGACTAAGTGGACTATAGCGTCTACTAGCAATTTCTGCTGCAGTTGTATGACAATACAGCTCCTCCCTACTTCCCTGCAGAAAATTCTCATCTTCCAGGTTAAGAATTATAAGAACTCAGAAAAGGGGTAGAATCCCTTAGGGATTATATAAATCTTCATTATGTGCCTAAAGCACAGATGCTAAGGCACTGTATGCACGAGTAAAAACTGAAGTCTGCCAAAACGCACAACAGTTAGAGGTAGACTGACACTTTTTCGGTCTAAAAACACATTGCTAGCCCTCATTATTCAAACTAATAGTCCTTCACTAGTTGGACTAGTCCTACTATAATTAGTCCTTCACAACAAAAAGATAAAACAAGGGAACTAGATGGATAGGACAAGATTTACTGCAGTATTCCCACTTCCTTCTTGGAAAAATCCAAACGTGCCTCCCCAACAGACATAGTGGGGGTGGGAAAGGTTACATCAGTTACAACAGACAAGTCAAGAAGACTTTTTTTTAAGCAATACTAAGTTTACCCACAGTTCTTTTTTTCCCTCCTTTAGAAGAGAATAGTTGTTCCTTCCCACAGCAAGGGTGGCAGGAAATGGCAGAGAAAGGAAACCTGCTGGAATAGCTGTCACTGTCCGCTGTCCCCACGGGAAGGACAACCTTGCAAGATTGGCTATCCAAATTAAAGTCTCTGGATCTGTAGAGAAGGGTCCTAATCACTGTGCGGTATTATTAAGTTCAATTTCACATCACCAGATCTTAGTGGAATTTTCAAAGTAAAAACTATGTTATACATCACAGCACTGTAAGGAAACAAAATACGAACAATGTACTTTAGTAAATGTTATCTACAGATTTTATGAAGGAAAAAACTTTGCCTTTGCTTAAAAACTAAGTCTGATTTATATTCATATTTACTATAATTTTAAGTAAGTGGATAAATTAGAAACACCTATTGGTAAAAATATGCATCAGTGAAGAAGAAATGCTCGCCCAAGATTCAGCATCATGCTAATCATGCAACACATGAAGTTTTACTGTGTAAACTCTAGGAAAAAAAATAATCACTTGCTTTGACAACTGCAGAGCAAAATAATTTTCTAAGGGACATAGCTATCCTTCAGATGAAAGTTAATTTTACCCCCTTTAATTATACATTGTTACCAATTTAAATCCTGCCCTAGGACATTGAGTTTACCATGCTGTCTTGCATGTATATAATGGACATGTGTCATTTATTTTTCATTATTTTTGGGGTGGTGTTAATTGCTCTACATACACATTTTTCCTTCTGCTATAACAATGACTGTGTGTGGCACTGCTTTGTACACCATTACACCATACCCTCAGCTTTAAAATGGAGTACTTGCAGTTATGGAAGAAGTGACCCTACAAAATTTCTTCTACATTCCTGAGACCTGCAACGTAATTTTTCTGTCAGCTCCAGACAAGCTGCTACAGGAAGAAAAATTGCTGTGGTCAACACTGCAGCTCTTTATTTTAAATGGATCTGATGATCCCAAAACCTTAGGACATGAAAGGCATGTGCCTACTGTGTGGTAGGACTTCAGGACTTGAATAGCAGCTCTGAGGGGAATACAGTACAATCAAACATTTGAGACAGAACAGATTCCATTATTACTGAGGTCACTGTACTTGGTCCCCACTCTATACACACAGTGTCATTTTATATACACTGAATTCGGTCAAAAAGACCACAGATTAGGCAAAGAGGTAACAATCAGGGTCTGCATTTCTATTCCCAGAGTACTGCCTGGCAAACCTGTATTCTTGAAGTACCAAAATAGAACACTAGCATATTCCTGAGAAATGCCAAATACCCACCAACATCAACTAGACAGGACTGATAATAGTTTGGTACCTTGCAAGATAAAAGTCAGTTAGCAAGACTGATAAATGTCAGCTTTTAAACTCTTTAGTATTTACATTTAACTATTTCAAGGGGAAAAAAAAAAGGAAAAAAAGAAAAATCAACAGCACATACAGCACATATACCAAGATTTAGACTTAAAATCTCCATATTGTCCTTCATAAGTGAGGTGAGGATGAAGTAATACCTATTTTCTTTTAAAAATAACAAAAGTAAAAATCAAGTGTAATGAAAGCACATCAAGAAACAAACTGTACAATTTCTGAACTGCACTGTTTATTTTGCTGCTTGAAACCTAAGTGACAGTATGCCACTATAATTATGGGGTTTCTTCTAAACCTTTACTACACTGCAGGTACAGAAATATACGGACACATTTTTGGAGAATTGACATTTTGCAAAATGCAGCAAACATTTCAATTTATACATGAGAAAAGGAAGTGTTCAAAAGGGTATGCATTTCAAGTTATTGCAGGTTATTTCTGTGAGAGAATTTCTGCAGGTAAAACATGTTTAAATTTAACCAACAGTAACGTGTCAGTGTATTTAAAATCATGACAAAAATCTTCTCTCTGGTCATTAACTGCCCTTTGACAAATTATTAGGATGTTGTATGTTTAGGGCAAGGTGTCAATACAGCATAAATCCCGTGGCATTTTGGTTTTCTTCTGGAGATTAAAGCTGTTTTTTTCTTGGGATAAATGCAGCAGCAAAACACAAACCAGCTGATCAAAAAAGCACTTCTGCCATAACTCCAATAATTTCAGGGCACACCAACCGACAGTAGTTTTGCCATTCCCAGTTCTTTTAAGGTTTACATCACTGCACTGTTGCCTTAAGTATGTTTGTAGAAGCTTGTTTTCTGTTAAGCCAGCTTGCTGACTACAGCCTGGTTGAGAGAATTTAGTTGGTTGGTCCATTTATCTAATGCAGTATACCGTGCACCACCTCTCTTCTGATGATCCAGTTCTAGGAGCTGGTTGACTTGATCAATTCGGCCATGTATAGTGCTAGAAGTAAATAAATAAATAACTATAAATTGCTAATGCACATGGAAATAGGAGCTAACAATAAATCAAGAGTTAAAATAAGAGGCCTTCTTATACAAGAGACACAAAGTCCATTTCAGAATTCAGCACTTTTATAATATATTGTCCTGGGTAGTACTGCCTATTTAGTTGTCATCATGACTGGAAATCAAAGGAACTAATTCATTGGACAATGCATATTTTATCTGTGTAGCTATGACCCACATATAAATTCTGACACAATATGAGGTAAACAGTTCTTTAAAGTCAAGGAATCATGAAAAAAGGAGATTTTATGTAAAAAGACATTAAAATATAAACCCACGTATGGATTATATTTTCCTAGTAGATATAACAAGTTACCCTCCAAAAAAAAAAAAAAAAATTACAAATTGTAGTGAAGTTTTTCCAGTCAGAGAGCAGACTACTCATTTGTTGACTTGAAAGTGTACTCAA
This sequence comes from Haliaeetus leucocephalus, assembly GCF_000737465.1. Classification (NCBI taxonomy): domain Eukaryota; kingdom Metazoa; phylum Chordata; class Aves; order Accipitriformes; family Accipitridae; genus Haliaeetus; species Haliaeetus leucocephalus. The sequence goes on from NW_010972775.1 coordinate 12,107,159, forward strand.
AAATATACACGGGTATAAGCAGCAATTACTAAGGATAATAATTTTCATAATTTCATAACAGTTCAAGTAATTTATTACATAATTCAAAATTAAAGTAAAAACATGCCACTCAATCTCTCTGTATAATTTTCTTGGCTCACATCTTGCAAATATACTTTACCGCTCATAAGCCAAGCAAATCCAAACAAAGGCAGCATCATTACCTTTTGGTTCTAGAATCAACCAGTATGGTCACAATGCACAAAAATATTATTTTGTTGCTTCTTGTATACTTTGATTATTTTAAAGTAACCAAAGATCAGTAATCAAGGATAAAACACATACTTATCCAATATGCACTGCACAAGCAAGCTTTCCACATCAGCTACATCTATGTTTAACTCCTAAAAGAAAAAGAAAAAACTCATTATGCTGCTACTCTGTTTTGCAACATTAAATCCTTCCAATCTTTATTTTCATATACAAAATTTGGTTTTATTTCAGTTTCTTACTGTTCAAAAGTATCAATTCAGTAACAATCTATCAAGCAAAAGAACTCCATCTTAAGTATATATGACCAATGATTAAGAGATCAACAACCTCTCAGAAAAGGCTGAAGAGGCTGAACTGAATTTTTTGGAAGCTCCAGAAATTAGTTCCTTTGCTGACTTACTGAAAAGAAAAAAAAACAAACTCCAAAACATAAAAAAAACCCCAGGAAATAAAATAAAACAATAATTATCAGAAAAGAATGGGTCTGTAATCAAACCACATAGAGGGCTAATTGCATCTTCTGGCTCAAGCAAGTTCTACAAATGTTAAGGCTAGCTTAAAAAAAAAAAAAGGCATACAGAGTTCTAAAGAGAATTTAGGCATAAAAAATAAGCCTCTCTAATACTTCATGATATATTTTGGAATGCTGTGAATTTTTGCAAGAAAAATCACAGACTTAAAGGAAACTGTCATGTATTATCAATGGGTTTTGATTTTGTTCTTTCCAGATTAGGGAATTAAATCAGTAATTCTAGTATAATAGTTGGTTTGTTCTATTACCACAGTTCCATAACTTGTATGACACAGACATCTGAAAATATCTTTTGAACAAAAGGAATTAAAATTGGGATTTTTATGTTCATAAAATTTACATTCATAATTACATTTTGAATTATACAAATTTAACTTTTTATATTTCTCTTCAGAAAAGTGCTTTTCTACACCAAGTAGAATATGGTTAACTCAGTATTTTAGAAGTATATCATAGTACATAATATAAAAAGCATCGGGACGACACTTGAAATTTTCATTTTCGCACTGCAAAGCTGCCAGCAGTGCATCAATACTACTTTACAGTTCAGATTGTATTTTAAGTGTTCTATTTCCAGAAGCACTGTATTTATTTAAGAGCTTTTATTCACATTTAATTATTTACTTAAGCAAATGCAAGACTGCACTGACACATACCTTAGAAATAAAAGGAATATGTATTCTTGTGTAAGGCTTAATTAATTTTATAAGCACTTGTGTTCTGATGTTTCGCAAAAGCTCTGTAAGAGAAGAAAAAATAAATACTGTAAAAACAACAGTACTGAAATAAAGATGCAATACAGCTCCATATACAAAGATATCCTAAATACCATGATCTTTTAAGGTAGTAAATTCAGTGAGGTCAGGAAGCACAGCAAAATAAAGGGACCCTCTTTTTCCAGGGATCCAAGCAATATGTAACTCTGAAGATGGACAGATAGAATTGAACGCTGTTTAAACATGGAGCAACATATTCCCTGGTAAAAATTTAAATTATTCAAACTAATTGGATAAATCATACATATTATTGCATGGTATGTCTGTCCCTCTAATTTATGGCTAGAATACTCGCCTTGTACAAAAGTGAAAAGAGGTATTCTTAAGACTCTGAAACTTAAGTCTGCATGCATTTAACTTCATGGGGAATGTTCACATTTTAAGTTAAAAGATCAGGGCCTAATAGTATAATTATGATCAGGAACTGAAGAAGTATAAAACAGAGTCTGCATGAAGTGGCTGATTTTGCTTAGTGCAGCCATTGTTTTAGAAATTTTTACATTATTAAAGAAAATTTGGATAAAATGAAAGCATAAGTTACAACTGTAAATTAATGGAAAAAGAACTAGATCCCTTTTTACCTAACTAGTTACACAAGGACTCTTTATATAATGAAAAATAATACTGAAGACCAGATTATGTATGTCAATAAAACTAAGGAGATTAAAACAATGAAGCAAGGTATGTAAACATAACCACGAAGACACATTCTGTATCACTACAGAGTGAAAAAGATGTGAATGTCTTTTTTTCCCCTGGATATCACTAGCAGACTATTATCATATAAGGGGTGAAACTCAAATTCTCTTCCATCTTTTGATTCAACTGTCCTCCTCTTGCTTTCGAGTTCTGTCATACTTTCTTCCATAAGCATCCATCTCTCTAATCTTACAGTCTCCCTACAAGACTTTGAAGCATACCAGTAGTCGACATGTAACAGCAGTAGAGGGGTTATATTTAGTTTCCCCTGCTGTTTGCCATGTTCTCTTTTACAAATGAGAAGTGTAAGAAAAACAGGTCTCTGGATTTAACTGTCTTCTTTCATGTAACTATCCAGCTAAATGATCTTGCAATGCCACAGTAAGCCCTCTCTTGATGAAAACAGTAGTTATCTGAAAAACTGGACACTATATTCAAGTGAAGAGACTTCTAAATTCTCAGATACATGACAAATGCAGGGGGTAACTTTGTTTTGTCATTTTAATGGAACAGAAGGGCATGTGTTAGTGTGTTCTCCTGTTTTATTAAGTATAGGTACTATAAATCCAAACATTGTTTTCAACATGAACATTAGAATTATGTATCTTGTTACATACTTTACTACTACACATTTATTAATGCAACCTTCATTACAATGTCTACACATTTTGTCTTTCATCTGAAGCCAAAAATTAACCTTATAAACTAGCAAACATCTAACTGTTGAGACAGACACAAACAACCTTTACAAGTAATGGCTGCCCTCATTTAATCCCTACAATGGAAAAAAAAACACCACTCAAAATATTCAGCGCCTAACACCACCGTAGATACTATCCTAGAATATCCACTCTCCCTAGAACTTTTTCCATCATTCCTGCAATTCTTCACAGTCATTCTACATGCCTGGATGCACATTGGCCTTGACCAACTTCTAAAGAACTTGAAAACAGTAAAGGAATCATCCACAAGTAATTACAAAGAACTCTCATTTTGCCAAGAAGAGGAAAAAAAAAACGGGGAAGAAGCTTACCAAGTAGTGAAACCAAAAAGGATTAAAATAGCCTGCAAATAGCCTGCAAAAATACCTTCAATGTGCTCCCTTATGAAGGGATCGTCCATGATGTTGCTGTGATTTGTTTTCAGAATCTTCTCAAATTCAGTGATGTCATTATTCTGATAGGCACTTCAGAAAAAACGAGACTGAATTAGTATTTTTAAAAGTTAAACAGACTCATAAGACTGTGTTCTACATCTTCTAAAAAAAACCTGTATTAAGTGTTGGTGGCAAATAATTATATTCAGAACCTTTATGAGGAAAAACTATTTCAAGATTAGATGCAACAGAAATTGCCTTTCTCCTATTTCAATTTTAATAGCATTTACAAAAGTTTAGTGTCAACATTCAGTTATTCCACAAGTGCACTCTACTTTCAAAACTTTTGTACTTTAAGAAGTTATTCTTTAAAAAAGCCTAGACCATAAAAATAGCCAATTTTGAAAAGTATCATTACTTGAATTTTGGCTTCATAAAGCCATACTTTGTGGAACAAGTAAGATCTAAAAAGAGTCTAGAGGGCTGTTGCTGTTTCTAGAATGTCTGTCTTAAGCTGAATTCTAAAAATACTGGAAGATGGAAGAAATCCTGACTTCCATGATTAACCATCAGTAATTCTGGCATAATATTATTTTAGATTTTTATTTATAGTTTATTTTTAGTATATGTATTGTTTAACTAGTCAATCTTGTTATCTGAGAAAGGATTACAAAAAGAAGGTAGGTTTAGACACCTATTGTTCAGCAGCGGCACCACAGCATCATTTAAAGATAAGTGCTGTAACCACTGAAACAAGATCTTTTTCTTGAAATATAATGGTTTTACATTTCAAATCTATCATCTTTTCTTACAGAAAGAGTCAGCTGTAATAGGGACTATCTACTAACTAATCAAACTTACATAGTAATTTATATTAAGCTACAGGCTATCAATATTTAACCCAAAAGACATAGTGTTCAATACACGCTTTCAACTTCTGTTTAATACTAACAACAAAGATTTTAAAACCAACATTTATTTTTCCTTCATAGTCTCTGTAGATTTTCAAATTGTTTTTAAACTTGTCAAAAAAAGTCCTCCTTTATTATCAGTAAAATGGGCAAGAAAAAGACCTGTTACATTCAAGGGGGAACTTGAGGAGTTTATAAACGGAGTTATAGGAGTAGAATGGACTGTATCACACAAACCCAGTAAATTTTACTTCATAAATAAAAGGAATTTCAGTTAAGTATATTTTATTGTTTATTCCAGAAGCCTCTTTTTATCATTTGTAAAACATTCAAGTTCCCAATGTAGAGTACAGGAAGAATTAAAAACATAATTGTAATCTTTGGAATTGATTTTATCTTCTGCATACTTTTTACCTATAGTGCTTTAATTGCATTATTAATTTTAAAGAAGCAGTTATACTCAAATGTCAAGATAAAAGATATAAATTAGGAATATGAGTAAAATCAGATTGGGTAAGGCCATCTGGAGTTCCTTCTGCCTCAAATTCACATGAAACTATGACAGTGAAGTAGGAAAGACATGTCTAAAGTGGAATTATTGGAAATAGTCCCTTAATAAACTGCCAAGTCATTTATTCATCATTATGTCAATAATGGATGAACACCCTCACTTTCAGAAACAATTTGTATGCATACAGTGGTACAGCACCATAGCTGTATCAGAGCAAGGCTTGTTCCAACACGAGATCAACTGTGTACTGCAAAATGTGAGCAGGCATTACTTTTTACGTAATGAAAAGGTGGGAGAAGTTTTCCTATGCATTGTTGATTTCTTTTACTTGATAAAGCAAAGGCGGGGTAGAGTGGATGGAATAGGTTAGCTTCAAAGCACAGTATACAAAAAATGCCTGAGTTCAATTTATTTTGCCTGATGATCTTAATACACTAAAAGTTCTCACATCACAGTTGCCTCTAAGAGGTAATGATGCCTTCTTTTGATTTTCACATATGTTTGAAGGATAGGGGAGATCACTTGAGAGTTCAGTTAATTATGACACTCCTTTAATAATCATGACCTAACCATGCATCCAATTATTCTATTGCCTTTGGTATGAGATGTCAGTCATCTCAGTTTCTCATATATAATCAGCCAAACCCTGAAGACCAGTTGCAGTACAAGGTGGGACAACTTTATTTAAGGGAAGAAATGAGGTTTTTGCCACTGCGTAAGAAATTCAGCATAGCAGAACATAATAGCATGTTTCTGTACCCCTACCTGGTATAGTATGGATACTTTGGTATGTCATAGCAAATAAAAGTTTCTTAAGAAAAACAAACAGTCTACAAATATTTGCCCAATATTTATGAAATAACTGTGTTAGCTGTGCAGAGAAAAGCCATCTCTAAAAATATTCTGTTCTGGTTTGGACACTACATCTTTTTATTTTTCATTCTCTTCTCCAGAAAAATTAAAATCTTACCTTACTAAATTCGTCATTGCTAGAATCTCTGGATCATTTTTGTATGGTTTAGCCTACACAGAACAGAAAGCATAATATGCATGTTTAGATTTTAAATATTTTTTTTTTCCATTTTCATCTTCTGGGTAATTTCCCCATCAATTCAGAAAAGCGTGGGGGGAAAGGAAAAAAGAAAAAAAAATATACCTCCTGAGAGTCAAATGGATTTATTCCAGATTTCATGAGCATGTTTGCTAAGACCAAGTATTTTAAGCAAGTGGTTCTTCTTGGGCTCCCTGATTCATCATAATTCTTGAATGCTTCAAAAAAATCAGTATGTGCCTTTTCAAACTCTCCTTCTCTTAAGTGCATTTTGCCTCCACATTCTGAAAAGAAAACACAGATGAAGAGAAAAGGAACACTTCGTGCTTGTTGCTGACTACAATAACTGTACTCAGAAGTTCCATGCTATTTCTAAATAGATTACTGAAATATTTTCAGGAGTCTTTTCATCTCTAAAATCACTAGGGGAAAAAAAAAAAAGCATTAGGGCCTTCACATACGGCACTGCCATTTTAATAAACTCATTCCAAAGAAGAAAAAACCAAAACCCAACCCACACCATAAATCTAAAAGAACACTGATCCTCACAGCCAATAATTATTTTAACCTTATGTTAAAATACTGTAAAAACTGAAATAGAATTTATTTCCATAACAGACTTCCTGCATTTATGGAATTTTCCCTATCTGTTGAGCAAAACCATACAGAAAAATTGAGAAATACTCTGTATCTCCTTTTATTTCTGAAGTACCCACTGCTGCCTGATTGTCTGTGCAAGTACCTACAGCAGGGGAAGAGGGAAGGCACAACAGTATTCTGGAGAAAGTTTTTTTCAAGACACACGGCATGTTTCCACTATAATTCATCATTACGGATAACGAGTAATATTTTCAAACACATCTTAATGCCCTTCAGTTCCTGATGAATTTTAGTGAGGTGAGACATCAAGCACAAATTTACAAAAGGGGATTGCAGAAATAGCAGTCCCTTCTGCTAGCAGTCCTGTCAAGCCTTTGTTTTTATCCTTTGCAAATGCCTTTGCATTTATCCTTTGTTGCCTGCCATGGTGTCAAACAGCTCAAGTCTTCCTCTTGTTCTTCTACTGCTTCTCTCCTACGCTATATGTAGCCAACTGTCCTGTCCCCCTGACCAGTGCATCTGGTACTTAGGCACCAGAAGAGCAGAGCTGAAGTCCTACAGGAGGCAAACATTAAATGATGAGACTGTAGCCACTGCATTTGTAGTCCTTTATTCACATACAGTTTGTCTGCCTCTGAATCTACAGGATCCTCTGTCTTTATAGTTGGAACTGGAAAAAACATTAATTACCAGATTTTCATAAAACTAATTTATGCAACAGAAGTTAAATGAAAAATTCAAGATTAACTTGCCTCTGATAACTCCCATGATCAGTGGATGAGGAATGGCTGACTTGATGTGCAATGACTGTTCATATAGTGCTTTAAGTTTTTTGTTATTTTTCTGTGCTGTATACATTTGAATTTCCAAAGCATAGATTTCCAATAGTTGAGTACCTTTTTTTAGATCATCTTCCCCATCATCAGTCTAGGATAGATTAAGTAATAAATACTGTGAAATTTTAAGAGAACAGTGATTTCAGTTTTATACTAGTAAAAAACTGATTACCAAATACTCTCAATAATTTCCTGTCAGAAGTAAGGCTATTCCTAAAAATTTAAAATTTTGATATAACTAGTAACACAAAATATAATACTCAAAGAACTTATCGCAGGCCAAGTTCTGAAGCCATTAATTTAAAAAGTCAGTATTTTTGTTTAATTAAATATTTTCCTCAGAACTTTGCCCTTTATTCTTTTCCACCTTCCTTAAACCACACTCTCGGTATATAAATGCAGTGACTGACATACATACATATATAGCGAGATAATACATACGACTCTTCTGCTGCCTATAACAGAACCATTTCCCAAATACTTGTAACCCATTTTCCATGCTGGAGGAAGAAAAGGGAACACAAACAAGCACAGCAGGCTGTGTGGCTAATTTCCACACCCCTCCCCCCACCCCAAATGTGAAAGTAACAACTGTACTTTCAGTTATGAGTAAAGCTCACTTGGAATCTTCACTATATTTTAAAATGATTGTCTATGCATTGTGGATTATTCATATGTGCTTCTCATCCTTGCACCTGACTAAAAAGAAACTTAATCAGCAGTTGTGAATAATTTTTAAAAAATCATCTTTAAGCAAGGACTAAAACACTTTTTGTTCATGTGATCAAACAGGTAACAAATCAAAGCAGACACAATATTTCTTCCCTCTATACTAAAGCTCAGCAACATGCCTCAAAGGCCAACAACAGATGTTAAAAACAAAAACAAAAACAAAAACAAAAACCAAAAAAACCCCCAACGTTGTTTACTAAGCTACAGTGATTTAGAATATAAAGGTACCTGGCATGACTGATGCAGCTGACGCAAAATCTTTTGTAACTTTCCATATTCTTCTCGTTCTAAATATAATTTGCCAAGCTGTAATGAAAAAAAAGTTGAAGTACTAAGGTCTATTAAGATTTCACAATTATTGTTTTTAAGAGTTAGCTGAAGGTGTCACAAACAATAGCAAAAAACAGTAAGTTACATATTTTACCTTTGTGTTTGTCTTAAACCACAATCTATCATTCTTAGCATCTTTCAGAGCTTCAAGTGTTGTTTCATAGAATTCCTGAAGCAAATCCATCTGACATAAAAAATCAGAATTCTATAATTGTAAACAGCAAATTTGTACCTGTTAATAAAGTCAATCTGAACAAACTAAAAGTGCATGCTTGAACTTCAAAATAAGATATCTGCATCTCATTGAATGTCTGCTTTTAAATTGTAAAGAGCTTCTAAACTAACAAAACTAAGTACACTTGCTTTTCTTATACAAGATAAATTTAAAAGTATTTACATTTTAAGATTTGCAACCATCTATGCAAGTGAAAAATGAAAGCCACCTTATACAAGCCCATCTTATATAACCAAGTAATAAAATTCTTATGTTGTGCAACAAAAGACAAACACAGGCAACATTGCTCCTACTTAAAAGGAGAAAACCAAAAATAATTTACATATCAAAAAGAAAGTACGATTTACAAAGAGAGAGAAACGGTCAAAGGAAAAGATGCTTTCTCCTTTCTATACTACTAACGCTGCATGAAAGAAAGCTCTGGAGCACATCAAACTGATTCTTTGCATAAAACTTGAAAACACAACATCCAAAATGAAATCCAAGTGCTGAGTGTGACCTTTAACAAAGGTTCTACAGAGAATGCATTAGTATTGTTTATGGCCATTGTTCTTTTGGGGATAACAGATCTGCGGCTATACATATCAAGTTAAGATTTCCAGACTGTCCCTCCAAGCCTGGCTCCAACTGCATTTAGACCAAACACACTGACTTCTGCCAACAAGGTATAGTCCAAGACATCCTTTAGACCTTAAGAAGTAAACCATCATTGAACTATTAAACTTTCATCTCCTACGAGTGGCAGGACAGGAAGGACTCTGATAATGACAGAGGAGTAATCACTAAAGACCAGTGACACTCCACATGTAGGTGCTACTTCCAGGTAGTCAGGGGAGCTTTCTACTCTGTAAAGCTTCTACACCACCACAAAAGAAAAGGAGCTGGGCTTTGTATCTATGAACATGTACCTAGCTTGCACAGTACACCCAAAGACAGGTAGTATTTAACACCAACACGTTATTGCAAAGTATTTCAAAGGTTCCCCCCCCCCCCCCCCAAAAAAAAAAGTTATTGTTTAATTACAAGTTATATTTGAGAAGGCACTTATAGTGTGTAGCTACTATGCTAGGGAAAAAAAAAACCCAAAAGTATTTACTATTAGCATAGAAATCCAAGGTACATATTGCCAAAAAAGACAAATTTATGAGAAGTTATCTGTGTTGATAGAATCCATTAAATGTGGGAAATAAATTTTAACATACAACAATGAATTAATACTGCAAATGTTCTCTATTAAGATCAAAAACCCCAAAGCTAACAGACTACCATACACAAAAAAGTCCATAGTTAAAAATGCAAAAAGGCAAAACATGAAGATGAAAGAACTTATGATCTAACCTGCTTGGAAGTAGAGATATAATCAAGAATAGAATTGATGGATTTTTCAGAGTAATTCCTTGTAACTGCACTCCGTATGTAGGTCAATAGCTGTTTATATCTGTTCATCATTTCAGGAAAGTTAGTCTGGAAGACAAACAAAATTACATTGTAGTTTTTGTTTTAATGATTAAAAACTGAATTCTATCTTGCAAATACACGTAAAGAAAAGAAAGCATAACAGAAAGACTATGCAGTAGTGGTTGCTATTAGGAACTTATACATCACCACTTCATTCATAAGCAGCAGAATTGGGAGTAACTTCAGCAAGACTGCATGGAAAAGACATTTAAAATATTTATCTCAACGAAGAAAAGAGGGTTGGCTATACAACTGTTTGGAATGGTTGCATATGTAGCATATGAATTTTTCACTGATTTGTTCTGGTGAAGTACACATATATAGAAACATCACTGGTTTCAACAGTATGATACCTCAGGATAGCAACGACTGAGCCTCAAACTTTCAGAGAGTATCAGCTGACTGCAGCAACTATTTTGCATCCATTTTGCATCGATTTTGCCTTTGACTTGCAACCACCACACTGCTTCCCTGCCATGTCTGTAGTAGCCATCAAAGGCCGCAAAAGACAACTTCTGGCAGATTTAGTTGTCATAGGCATAAATTAGAATAACAACTTAACATTGTCTGGATCAAATGCATATGTATGCCATTTACTCTCAAGTGATAGCTGTAATTCTTACCAATTTAAAGTTTATTTTAATCATCTGTTTCAGAGCTTTGAATCCCCATTCTCCTTTTTCACCTTCGAGCTCCAAAACCTGAAATAGAAGAATTTTTTTAAACAATATTTATAAAAGCTTTATTCAAACTTAAATTAATTTGCACCTTGTTTAAAATGTACATATCCCATACATGCCTTTCCCCCCCCACTTTGTTCCTTACAAAGTAATGTTTCACTCTGCTCTGTTCTTCAATTTTACTCTTCCCCGATATTATTGAGAAAGTTAGTGAGGAGTGTGTATCTTATTAGTTTTCACAACCTGGCTGATGCAGGTAGGGTAAATTGTTATTTATAGATTTTTTGGTTTTGTTGTCTAACACCAAACACTAAACTTTAATGCCACTCCATAAATAGATATACACAAGAAAGTTGTGACACCCCCTGCAAAACTGACTCAATCCACCCCTTGACTAAATTAGTCAAAAATTTACAGTTCTGAATTACTAGTTTCTTCACATATCAGAAAGGCTTCTAGGCTTTAATGTAACATAGTTAAGGGAATGTTTTGTAAGTAGAAATTTTAGAAAGTTTTTTCTTTTAAAGTCATGTATATAATACTGTTATGTACTATAACTAAGCCAAGAGATGCAAAAATCTATCTTTTCTTTAAAAAGTTACATCTAACATATTGCTTTCTGGTGGCAGTGTGCAAACATTAAAAACTTAAAACTGACATGAAGGAAAGAAACTCTGTGTCACTTTGTATTCATACATTTAAAGCTTTGGAATCAGATATCAAACCAAATATAATACATTACATAAGACACTGGGGAAAACACCATTTCATTTTAAAAAATTAATGGCTCTGGCTTCTACAGTTGAAAAACATGTTTTTACATAAAAACACACTTAGGACTGTTTAATTAACTTAGTAAATCCTTAAGAATAAAAACTCAGTTCTGTGATAGAATAGGACTATTCCATGTCCTATTTATGTTCTCTAAGAATGATCATGAAAGGCAGTCAGCCAGGAGTCTAAGTTGTCCAATGATAAACTTAGCTCATTAGTAAGTTAAAATATAAACATTACTCTTAAAATTCCAGAAAATAACTCAAATGGTAAGCAAATATTTTTAAATGTGAATTAATATAAAAATAAGAGATAGAATACAAAGACAGAAAACCTTCTGAAAACTGCTTAATGCCGCTTTGGGATCATCTTCTTTCAAAGCTTTGGAATTGTAGTATTGATTTTCCAGATCCACATTTGGTTCAGAATTGCTGTCCTCAGAATATTCCTGTATTTTAAGGAAAAAAGAAAAAAAACAACCAAATAAAAACCAGAGAAAAAAGGAAAGGTTCGGAACATCTAATATTCTTCTGAAAATGGACAAAATATAGTATTGCTCAAACTGACACAGAATGCTTGTATATTAAAAGAAAATCTTCAGTTTTAGAGTAACAGGTATGGACTCTTACGATGATTTCATCTCTCTCCCATTACTAGGCCAGTCATCCACCAACACTAGCCTGTCAACAGATTTCCTTCTGGACTAATGAACTCATAGCTCTACCAACTTTGCCTTTATGACAAGTACAGACTGTATTATTAAAATTCTGCCAATTTTGGTGTTTAAGGACAGATGCCTAATAGCATATGTCATTTCTGTATGGGGGAGAGAACATGCTGGCCACTAGTCTAAAATGCGCTCTATTACATGACCTTTGCTATCCACAGAAAAGACTCTGGCTGAGCTGCCACACAAGTAATGATTCAGCAATAGAGAATATAAAATGCTTCTATGAATCTCTCTCTAATCTGCCTTTTTATGCCATAGCGATTCATACTTGTCTAGGGAAATTAAAAAAAAGAATAATGACAATAACACCAGCTGCTTCTGTGCTGAGAAGCAGATGATTGAGAAAACGCTAAAGATACTGTGAAAGAAGGTAGGGTGGGGCACAGGCACAATAATTTAATCAAATAATTACCCATCATGTACACTAGCGCCAAACAAATTGAAGAATTTACTTCTACCAATTACTACTTCATTAAAAAAAAAAAAGAGTACTGAGGCTTTTTCTGATGAAAAAAACCTAAGTATTTTATCTTCTTTTGCTGAAGGACAATGTTGTGTGTCTGAATTACAAAACACTAACAAAACTCAGATAATAATTTCATTTGCGGTTTACACGAGTCAAAAATATTTCACACCTCTGCATTTCCAAGCCAACTTCCCTCAACAGAGTGCTTAGCTATTAGGAGATGAACTGTTTAACAGAATCTGTTTAAATCTCAAAGTTAGTGTTGTCGAAGTATCCTTCCCTTGTAACAATATAAACAATGCATAGTCAGGTGCCCTTCTTTAAGTTAGAGTTTCTTCTTTTACTGTACTTCATCAGGCAGATTTGTTCTTTTGTTCATTCATATATTGCTAATCTTAATGGATTCCTTCAAAACCAAGGGAAGGTATGAAAAAAGGGTGAGGCAAAAGAGAAATTTTAAATTAGCTCTCTTCCCTACAGTGCAAGCAAATCTTTCAAAGTTTAAGTCTTCTTTAAACTCCTAATGGAAAAATTAACCATGGGAGCTCACAGTTGGCCCAAATTTTTATTAAACACGGTCCTTGAGACATTTATCCTTCAACCTGCTAATGTTTCTACTTGTTACATGTAGGCAAGTTGCTCACGTATGTATTTACTTATACTCACATGAAGTACTAGTATTTAGTGAGAATGAATGGACTTGAAAGCCTAGTGAATTCCACAAACCTGTCTTCTGAATTCCTAGAGAACTATAAAACTTAATACTGAAAACTGCAAAGAAAACAGGAAGCAAGTGTCTTATTTCATTGGGCAGACTTTCATTTTGGTTAGCTTGCTTTCGTAAATTCTTTACCTTATTGATCCAACATTGATGGAGCAGCTACAAGAACATGCGTATGATGTCAACAGCTGTAAGCGTATCAGGCACCTTATGAAGATATAGGCTGCCAAAGCTTAAAAAACATAGCATTTAAGATACCTGTAATGAGCTGATGTCTTGTTTATACTAAACTTGAACAATGGGGAATATTTTTGGCAGAAGTATCTATTTGTAAAGATAAAAGGAAAGCAAACTAAATTAATTCCTTTTAGGAAGCAATATGCTCTGTTAGCCTAAAGCCAGAAACATGTGAATTCTCATCTTTGCTCTGGCAGTGATTCTGGATGTGGACTCAGGCAGGTAGCCTTTTTTCAGATTATTTTTCTCAATGCTCCTTAAATATCCCATAAAGCTGTTTTCCTAATATTAACACATAATAAAGAATAAGTGTTAAGTCTAGAGATAATTTTTTTCTAATGGAAACACTTTGAAATGCAAAGGAGGGTTTTTATGTTGTCACAGCTATATTTTTCCTTCACTTGATGCCTATTTACCTCACATCGAATTTAGGATATTGATATGGACTCAAGGCTCAAAGGGAGAGAGGGCTTTCCCACTTCTGGAAAATGTAATGTAAGGTGCTTACTTTAAAAGACATATCTAGACTTAATGGCTGTGAAGAAAACTTTAAAACCATGAACTAAGTATGAGATAATGCTTTGAATCTGTAGACAATCAAAAAAAGAAAAGATTGACCATATAGATACTACATCTTAATTTAAGCATCAGTGCTAATTATACCAGTGTCAATCAATTCAGAAGGACCAGCACTCTATCTTCTTTTGATGCAGAGATGGCTTAGTGCAGTATGATACAAATGTGAGAACATCTGGCTTTTGCCAAAAGCAAAAGGAAAGGAGGAAAGGAAAAGTGTGAAGCTGTATCCTCAAAGTTCAAACTAAGAAAAAGATGCATTTCCTTCCCAGTACTGAAAACAGAAAAGTTCTTTTAACAATAAACTCAGATATCAAATGCCTAACGTTTCCTCACCCTCATTTTTAACACCCCTGCCTCCTGCCTGAACAACTTCCCCAACTCAACCCTTTTAGGTAGAAAGTTTGTTGTATCAAACAATGCAGTACCAAAATAAAAGTGCACAAAACTATCAGGTTTACAAAAAGGATTTCTATATAACTCTAAAAATCTCTACTATACCATCTAGACCTAATATTCTGCATAGTGAAGAACACCCTTAATTATAACTTCAAGATATAAAAGCACCTGTGTGATATACTTTAGCTCCAGCTGACATAAAAAAAGTAACAGGCCTAAGAATTTTTTTATTAAGACTTTTTAAATGGACATCAACACTATCAGTACAAATGAAAACAACAGAAGTCTGAGTATGCAGAGCTGATCTTTGAAACCCACTTAGTTCTCCCTTCCTGAGAGGATCAAAACAAAAAGTGGTTTTTTTTAATTATTACTCATGAAATTAGAAAGCCATGATACAGCTTTAAAAAAAAAGTAGTTAAAAAAAAAAGTTAAGACATTATTTAAGCATTGCTTCATTGAAAACCTGCATATTCTAAATGTAGTCAGTTATTAACAATCCAATCCCATCACATCACTTTTTGGAGAGAAGAAAAATTACTGCATGGGCTCAACTGTAATGGAGGCAAAACCTCTGATGTAGCTTACTCTGCCTGGAACATAGTTCTTTCAAATAATTTTAATAAAAGTTAAATTAGTACCAAGGAACCAATTTAATTTACAAGTCTTTATTACATTACATATTAAGTTTTCACAAAATTCATTTCATATAGTAAACAGCTTTAAAACATTAAGCATCAGCTTCTAAAATGAACACACAGAGAAGACAATTCACCTGAGTCAGCTTTAATCATCCTTTTTAGGGCATGGATCCATTTGCAGTTTCTCCAGCAGCAAAAGCAGGTTAAGAGCATCCAGCACTCCCCGACCCTCCCTGTTCATTTCTGGTCCTAGCATCCCCCCTCCCCTTCACTGCAGTGATTCAACATTTTGTGCTGTATGAGTCCTTCATGATGGCTGGTCCTGCTTGGCTTGACAGAATAGGCCCGCCAGTGCTTAGGCAGATGCAGTCCTGAGGCTGGTGAGCTATGGCTGAGGAGCAGGTGACCAGGGAGGGTAAGAAACCCAGCTGTGGTTTCAGAAAACTGTAGCAGGAGCCTTAGTCAATGTGGTCTCGAGAGATTATGTAGAGCTTTGAAGCACAGCACCTCTCCTCAGAGACAGAATAAGGTACATGAACTTGGAGACTGTAACACTATCAGTGACATTTAACACTATATTTGTGGTATTCTAGCAGATTGGAGTGGCACATCAACCTGGTAAAGTTAAACATGTACAAAACTAAAGATATATTTTGTGAAAACCTTTGTTTAATTACTAATTTTCTTGTCTCCTCTCTTGCCTAAAGCACTTCCCTAATCTCTGCATTGAAAGTAGAGCAATAATCTAAACTTTTGCTTCTCTGTGTATCATTCACTAGCTGTATAGGGACCAAACTCCTACTTTGCAAACCTTTTTTTAAAAAAAAGGGAAAGTAGCTATACAGAGGATAACTTTCCAGACAAAAGGAACAATAGAAAGAGTTCTATTTCTGTTGAAATTTATCCTTCAAGGACATTGTTAACAATACTTATTACTGTCAATTTTCAATTGCTGGTAATTTTACCAAATTCCAACCGTTGGGCTGACTCAAACCATTCTTTTTTTATGAAGTGCAATTGTTTCTGAGAATAAGTCTGGTACAAATTTGATTTTACTTCAGCTAACTTTGTTTCATAGCCATGGCATTGAGGAGGTCTGCTAACTCTAGGATTTGGAGCGAAGACCTGATATTTTGCAAGAGCACTAGTGATGTGGGTTGGGGGGGGACGACGACACAGTTTGTTTGTGTTTTTTTAAAAAACAACACAAAAATGCTCAGATAGGGCCAACTGGGGGGGGAAGAGAGAGAACTCCTCAATATATGAATGTATTAGCTTGCCAGCTAAGTTTCTTGAACATTTCACCTACAACGAACATGCAGTATTTTGACATAGCACATACACACTGGCCGCAAAAGTGACAAACCAACCACCATCCTGGCACTAAGTACAACTTTTCTTGCATTTGCTCTCCCTGGACCCCTGGCCCCCAGGCAGAAGGACAAAAAGCAAGTTGCAGCTTCTATGTGCATGTGCCACAGGTATCTGGGCACATGAATATAAAGCAAGCCATCAGACTGGAATGCAAAACGGTAAGGACAAAAAGAACAGAAACAAACTGTGTAAGTAAAAACAAGAGTCTGATTTGTGCAAGTCTGCAACCACTCAACCATGCATTGGGAGTCCTGGTTTTCTTTTCCCCATTCTAGGTGTCTCTGCTCTTCTGCTCCTACTCACTTAACTCTGCAAGTCATCTAGTGCCTGCTGGCTCACACCAGGGCTGACACCAGGAATAAGAAGTCTGTGAAGCCAGCGATTTGCAATGGGGTCAGTACAGTTCCATGGAAAGACAGTGCTCTGCCTTTATTTTTTTTAAGCAGAAGTTGAAAGATGCACAGAAACGAGACAGGTGACTGCAGAAAGAAGAAACTGGTATTATTACGTGTAAGAGCATTGAAAAGAAGTGCCTTTTCTTTCTACCTCTGTCACACAGCTCTCCTATAGTTATGTGCATCCTTTTCTAAAAGTCCAGGTTTTAGCATAAGTTCAATCTAATTTACTTCCTTTTAACACCCAACTGCACATCAGATCCTGGGGAGCTCTGTTCTGAACAGAGTGCTAAGTAACTCTAAAATAAACCAAAAACCAAAAAACAAAAAAAACACCAACAAAACCCCAGAACTTACTGACACTTGTCAATGTTCAGATGGAAAGAATTTACTGCCTAGTTGTTCTCATGATTTTTGCCTCAATATTACCACAGTGTCTCAGAAGGAAGTGAGAGAAATAAACACCAAATATATTAATTCTGTGTTTAAAGATGAGTCTGAAGAGAATACATAAAATAAGTATCAGGACACACACTGAATCCATATAAAATATGAAACAGTAATTAAGTCAGAGTATATCCTATGTCCTCTGTGAAGCTCACTGATTTATTTTTTCTTACATCACATACTAATGTAATCAAACATAACAAAGAAAGAGGGTGAAGTGGATCTGCTTGATTTGGTATTTCCCTAGTTCTGAATGCTTGTTTTTTGCAGCATTATCGCTTTCTTGTTTGCAATTTACATATATATTTTTTAAAATGATGAAACATAAAGACTTGGGAAGAGGTAACAATATCTGCATGAAATTTCAACTATATCTATTAAAAATGCATCAGTATGAGCTAGGAAAATTTCCCTGTCTACTGATGAGATTGCTTATCAAGTTTGGTAACATATAGAAATTCCTTTTGAAGTGGAGTATGTATTTCTCCCTGTTGGAAAGAAAGAGTGAACCAATTCACGTTTACTAAACTGCCATTCTGATAGCTTGAAATAAAAAGACTGCCTATTTCCTAATATAAACACAGCCTGAAAAGGGAAATCCTCCGTAATCTGAAGGCATGCTCCCCATATTTGAGCCATGCCAATCCTCGTGAACCTGTAGCCATCTCACCCGGGTGCAAACTCCTGGCTGTTCACTGTAACTGTATACAGCTCTTCTACTGAAGTCACTGAAATAATAGAACTCCATAACATAAAAAGGCAAGTTGCTCAGCAAACAGATTTGTCTATCCTTCCTGCAGATTAAAACTGAATTTCAGAACACAATAGGATGTCTCCTTAAGAACATCACAGATAAATTCTATATTTATTTAAAACAAAACAAAAAAATCTAGTAGATGTATTACAACTGTCAATGTGTTGTCATTGTGCCTGGAAGAATCAGTTTCTGGAGAACAGCTGAGTTTAGTCTCAAAGTAAATTCTAAACACAGCTTTTTGTCTGAGACTGAAAACAAAAATGGAATTTACAATGGTCCTTCCCTCCTTCTCCTCCACCCTCAAGCTGAAACTAGTAAAAAGAACCTGGACTGAAATCATATAAGGCACCTAACAGCACCAAACTAGAAATTAAAATTGAGTGGTTTTCGTAATGACCAGTAAACATTATTCTGTTCATTGAAGCATAAAGTGGAATAATCCATGTTGTAAGCAAGGCTGTCACTGTACATTACTAGCAAATTGTGAATCTAGGTCCATCCACCCATAAATATAAATGGATTTTTTTCCTGATATCAAGACCTCCAACAGGTAAAGTTAACTTCTATAGGAGTGACTGAGGTCATTTACACGTGAAACCTTGACTTTTAACCCAATGAAAAACTAAGCAGAAACAGTCAAGTATGATATGTAAAGTGGGTAGTCTTCAGTTGTTTGACAGTGGAGTAATTACTCTAATTATACAAAAATCCATGATGAAGCTGGGAAAGAGTTGGGCCTTCAGAGTATCTGTTCACATTTCAGTTCAAGTGTGAAACATTTACATACTTTAGGAAATTTAACTGACTGGCTCTACATCATCAGCACGTCAAGAGCACATTTAAAGAGGAACAGCCATAATCACTTCTAATAAAAGCTGACAAAATGAAAACTTTCTTGAGAGTTTTCTTTCACTACTATTTTTATGCCAGTAGCTACTCTGGGAAAGCTGAATCTAGTTTCACCATACTGTATTTTGACAAAACAGCTATTTCTTCTTTCATTAACTGTTTCTGTAATTCCTGCCTCTCCTCCTATTGCTTAAAAAAAAAATTCACCAACACTCACATGTGCTCTTTTATTTTCAATTCTGTACTTATTGAGTATTTTGTCTTGTACTAATTTTTTTGTTTCAAACCCTTCTGCAGCAGCCTTTACACTGAACTTGAGAACCATGCATCCCCTTATAGTCTTAACTTACCTACATTTATATCAACATGAAAGGAAGAAATCAGGCCCCGTCTTCAGTGCCCTTAACTATTTTCCAAAACAATTTTGTGGAACACTGCAATTACAGTCTCAAGCACATTTGAAAACAACATCCAAACATGGTTTGTTAGTCTGAGAATGCTGAAACTAGTCTAGCTGGAATATTTTTATTCTTAAATTCTGGGGCAGGGGGTTGGGGGGGTTCCCATCAGTTATAAATCCAAATTAAATTTAAAAAATCTGTTTTATTTAAAGATGCAGCTTAAGTATTATTTGACGCTTTACATGGGAGTTATATAATGAAAAGAAAAATTTAACATGCTCCTAATTATTACAAGCAGTATTTTTAAATTTTTGAAACGTCTGGGCTAGTGGTAATTAATGACCATGAAAATATTCCAGAAAAAGTAACAACAGTCAGGGGCTGAAATTTGCCACAAGCAAGAAGTTTCAGGAAGGTTTTTCCAACAAGGAAGAAAAGTACTCCAGAAAAAAGAAACACGGGAAAAAGGATTAGACAGCAATTATTCTTGGTGAAAACTGACATAATGCTGCACTCTTACTCAAATTTATATGTAGACAACTGCATTTGAAGATTGAAAAATGCAATTCCAATGGTTTCTCTACACGTCCAGTTCTCACGTTATGGATATTCAACATGAATTCTGCTGTGTTTAGTATTCCTTTGATTGTATCACATGGAAAAATAAACACAGTATTTTAAATCAGGACACGAATTTCAGTGTTAATGAAAATGAATGGAAATTGATTTTGGAACAAACTGGACCAACAAAATCTTTTTAATAGTCTCAGTGTATTTCCTTCAGAAACCTTGTTTCTAAAAGTTTGTGAATTCATTCATGGACTTAAGTGGAATTAACAGTTTTTGGAATACTGACACAAGCAGCTCATAAGGTTAAGATGACAACGCATGTCAAACAAGCACTCTTATGTGAATTTAAAAACCTCAAAACTAAAACCAGATGCTTTTATTCTATATCCAATGTCATCGAGCCATTCTGAGCAGCTCATAACAAAAACTGCCTAGAAACTATTTGAAATAAAATCAGACAAGTCCTTTAAGTGAATTCATAAGTAGCAATGATTATCAAATAATCAGAACGCAAGTGTCTGGGGTTTTTCAGTGAAACTGCAGTACTGTAAGTACAGGTTTAGCGGAAATGAATGAGCCTCAACCATACACAGCTTTTTTAAAAAAAGTCTCTGTTCTAAAAATCTATGCAAAGTTCAGAAAAGCAGAAAAACCAACCAACCACACCTGAAGCTCCAATGTAAGATAATGGCAATAGAATTACAACTAATCAGACAGCACAGAAAACATTTTTTGTTTCAAATACGACAGTTATTTGGTTTACTAACCTGCTCCCACATGTTTTACTCACTGTAAAAATTTTGGTTTTAATAATTTAAAGGAGACTCATTACATCAAAACAATCCCATTATATTCCCAATTTCCCCCCCCCCAAATTGGTCTGTTGCTAACTGCAATCAGCGTTTTTTTAACTGTAAAAGCTTAGAACAAAACATGATCTCAAAATGTAACTAGACACAACACGAAAATCCCAAGCCCTGCAGTTAAAAAAAAAAAGGGAGGGGGGGCAAAAATCTCACTAAGACTATAAAGGCAAAAAGTTAAAAACAAGCACACTCTTGGTGTGTTGCATCAGAAAGGGGCCATTTCTCCTCACTCCCCTTTCTCTTCCCCCCACTTTTTCCTCAGTTTGACGCTCAGGCAAGCACATGAATGGCATCTACCCCAAGGACCTCTCGCAGCCGCGCCTGGGGAGGAGGGCAGACAACTTTACGACTTCACTTCGTGCCCGACCCTTCGGCCAGAGGCAGGAGGAGGGAGGGAGGCAGCGCGCCGGAGCCCTCCCCTCACCCTGACCCCAGTGGAAGACAAGCGGGGGCCCAGGCTTGCTGGGCCCGAGGGGGCCAGCCCGGGGCCTAGCTAACTTCTCGGGGCCGAAGTTGGCCTGTTTTTCCGCGGAGAGGTGGCAGGGCGCCCGGCGGGGCCTGCTCCCAAAGCAGCAGCCGCTGCCCGCTGCCACCACCCCTCCTCCCCGGGAGGGAAACTCATCCTGTCAGTGCTCCCTCACGGGGCAGCACCCGGCGGGGCGGCTACTGCTGCTGC
>NW_010972775.1:12128746-12129020 GCF_000737465.1 Haliaeetus leucocephalus
CCGCTCCCGCGAGGCCCCTCGCCGCGCCGCCCCGCGCCGCTGACCCCCCGCGCCGCCCCGCGCCCTACCAGGTCGTAGTCCTCTTCATCATCGCACATGAAATCATCCTCCATGTCAGACATCTTGGCCGGAGGACGGGCGGGGGGAGGGGAAGGGGGCCGGGAGAGGGAGGAGGCAGCGGGGACGGCCCCTTCTCCCACAACCCCGCGCGCCGCTGCCCAATGTGGCTCCGCTCCGCCCGGAACCCGCTGCCGCCCGCTCCCCTCCCGCCCCC
>NW_010972775.1:12129030-12268752 GCF_000737465.1 Haliaeetus leucocephalus
GAGCGCGCCGTGGTGGCGCCGGGGCCGGTGGCCGTGCGTGCGGGTGTGGGCGCTGCGAGCCCGGCTCCCGTAGCGGAGCTCTCAGTCTTGCGACTGGGCGTCTCTGGATGGCAAGTTCGAAAAGCCCGGCCGCTCGCTGATGGTCGCAGCGTCGCTTAGTCTTTAGTGCGGTGTATTTGCCTCAGTCCGTGCTGCTGAACGGTTTACGTGCGCTGCCTTTACCACAAGCATATAATTCTGTCGCAGCAATTTAAAAAGGCCTAAACTGTAAAAAACACGGGCCTTGCAAAGCACTGGCTTTTTAGATTTTTAAACGCTAATTTCTGCTGCTGCTTTCCAGCTGAGTGAGGCAAAGACCTCAGACAGACAAGCTTTGCCCCTCCACAGTCTCCACAAGGCCGTGGTTCTCACAGACTCTTAGACGCATTTGCGGTATTTATTGGGTCTCGCAGATGTTTGTTGTTCGTCATTTTATGTTGTTAGAGTTTCTGGCAGTCTTTTTTTTTTTTTTTTCCTATGGCTACTGCTAAGTCTTAAAAACCGTGTTTCTGTTATGCCAACCATACTAATCGGGAGAAAAGTTTTACCTCAGAAAACCATGTAAATCCACAATGAAATCTCAATGTTACTATGCTTCTCTCAGTCCAAGCACTTAAAGTGTCATCAGTGGAATATTAGGGGCTTTAAGATATACACCAAAACAGTCAATAACAATGAGCAAGTGAGCTTGTAAATGCATTTGAAAAGCTTAGTTCCTCAAAGTAACTGCAGCCATTAATCTTGAGGGGTAAACAGGAGCTGTCAGACTGCTTGTTTGAGGAAAGCTGGCAGAACCACACACCAGAAAAAACAAGGGGGGAGGGGGGGGATAATGCCGTAGGGGATCGCATTGCCAATGTATTGTTTTCATTACATGCGCATTTTGCCGGCACTGGCCCAATGCACGGCGCCGAGGGTGACTCCAACCCCACAGGCCTGCAAGGTGCCCGCCGGGGCAGCCTACAGCTGGCTCCACGCACTCAGCCGGGGACAGTTTTTGGAGTTTTTCTGTCGACAGCCAAATTCTGACAGGAATGAAGGAGAAAAACATTTCCTTCACACATCGCAACAGCTTTCCTGTCACATCTGGACTGTGGCAGGCGAGGAGCTGAGGGCAGAGCCGCCCCACCGCCGCCCGGGCTGCGGCGTGCCGACGGGTCTGAGAGACAGGCCCGGGGACTGAGCACCCTCGCCTCAGGGGTGCCCTGCCACCGGGGCCGGGGCGGGCAGGAGGCCGGGCTGCCGGCTCCGCCGCCCGGAAGGACGGTGTCTGCCTGTCCCGTGACCGCGGTGCAGCCGGAGCCGCCGCGCCGCACCGCGCCGCGCCGCTGCCCGCCTCAGCCAGCGGGGGGGGCCGCCATGGCGGCGGACGCCCCCGGCACCCTCCCGGTTCAGCTGGTGGAGCAGCCCAGGTGGGTGGGTCGCTCCCCTCGGCCCCGGCGCCGCAGCGAGAGGCCACGGCCGCAACGGAGCTGCGGAAGCCCGCCGCCATTTATCCCGGGGCGGGCGGGCGGGCGGTCTGCAGGCGGGCAGGGGAGGTGGGAGGACAGGTGGGACGGTCTGTTTCCAAGCCTCTCGCCTGAGGTGTGAGAGGGTTTTGACTTGCGATCCTTTGATTCGCCTCAACACAAACAGCGTGACGCTTGCGTTTTGTGTGGCCCCGGGAGCACCCTCGCCTCAGCCACGTTGGCCTGGGCGTGCTTTGATTTCCCCGCCGGCAAGCGGGCGTGGGCGCCGGCCCCCTTCTGCCGCAGGGCCGGGCGCTGGGCACCGGCCCCTCCTGCCCCTTCTCCGCCAAACGCGACCGCCTGCTGCCCAGGCGTCCCTGCTGCCTCCCGCACAGTGCCCCTGTGGCAGGAGGGGAGTAATTAATTCATCTTTCCTCCTAGCGTTTTTAGTTGGTTCAGAATTTTGGGGGTACTGATTATCCTCTTGTCCTTTTGGCTATAAAAGAAGTGCCCATGCGATTCCTTGGAACGGCGTAGGCCTGGCTCTGTGTTGGTATGACTGCGGCACCTGCCAATGCATGCTCTTTCCCCACGGAGTTGCACTCGGTGTGTGGAAGTAGAATGCCCAAACAGTTGAAACGAACCTTTTTACCTGTGTTAGCACTGGAGAAGGGTCTTTTCTTTTTTTAAGTTTAGTTGCTTGCGTATGATTGCACTGCGGAAAGGATGAGTCTGGCGTTTCCAGGCTTGGATGTGTGAAGTTGTGAGGGATGCCTTCACTTAACACTTCTGACAATTATCTTTGATGTAGGTGCTTAAAATGCAGCATGCATGTTGCAACATCAAGGCCAAAGCCTGTAAATAGCCTTTCATCGGGCCTGCTTGTAAAAACCCACATTAAAAAAAGAGATCAATCAGCACTTAGATAAACATGTCCCCATGACTGCTCTGTTTGTTCTTAGTCTCTTAGTACCAACACCACTATAAAAATATCTGTGAAACAAAGAAGCATTCTAAATACTGACACAAAAAGGAATAAAGTTAACACCTAGACTTCTGCCAACAGATTCCCCTATGGACTACAATATTATTAATGTGATCTAGAAAAGGGATTGTACAATGAAATGGCAGAAATTGCTTCTGCTAATTGGAAGAGTGATAAACTAGTCAATACTAGGGGAGATGACAAAAAGGGGAAATTATAGAGGGACGTAATACAGCTTTGTTACTGGGTGCCAAGATGGAAAAGTACTGAAAGATCTGTTAAAAAAAAGCACAAAAAATAGTATTTTGTAGCTTTACATCTAAAGAAATCTTATAAAACATTTGAATATATGTAGTTGGACAGTAACACAGCTTTTACAAAGAAGTATAAACTAAATAATTGACTGTGAAATTTTGTAACATCTGTTTCTCATTGCTGTCTTCTTACTTACACTTTGCATTAACTAGGCTTCCAGTTCTAGTTTTAGACTAAATGTAGAAACCTTAGCAGGGTTCCTGTTACTAGATTTTTGTTAGTAGACTAAAAACAAACAAACAAAAATTTAATTGGCTACATGCTTTAAAGCCAACAGGGTATGTCGGTATTGTAAGTCCCATTTTAAAGATTATTTTTCTTGTATTCTTACTGCTTTTTCATCATTTTAGTCTGTTGCTTACATTAATTAAAGTTAATAGGTTAGTGTGCAACCTAAATTGCTTTAAGGTAGTTTTGAAGTGAATCACTGTCAAATTTCTCATGCTTCACTAAGATAATGGCTTAATCTCTTCTCAGTCTTTATTTACCCAGTTCTTACATGACATTAAAAGCATTCCAGCTTTGCAAACACAGGGCAGAAGCTAGATACCTTTGCAGTCTTAGGAAATAAAGCAATATGCCGAATTTTTCTTTGCATCAGAACTTTCAGTGGCACGTCTAGCACCTCCAAATGGAAAACCTGAAGAACTTTCTGTGAACTGTTGCTGTAAACCTGTAGAGTAAATACTAAGTAAGTTGCAGGGATAATCTGAGGTTTGGAATTCTAGTTCTCTGCATACGTATTTGTACAGAAATGCGGTAGTATCTAATATGGAAATTGATAAAAGTCAAAACTTGGAAGAAAATGAATTTGCTCAGGCCTGGTGCGGTCAGATCTGACTTTAAAGGGAGTGCCTCTGTGTGTATGTGACAAATCCCAGTGCCACAAATGAGCCATTGGTCCACACTGCCGGATTCTTCCTCAATGGCAAACAGTTTTACAGGGTTGTGGCATAGGTAGCTGGAGGCCATGGTATTTTGCTACCCCAGGCAATTGCCTTCCCTGCTTCTGTCTAGAACCAACCTAGACAGAGGACTTAAATAAAATAAGGCCCCTTCTATCCTTTTCAAGTGAACATACACGTTTCTTAATTAGAATATTCTAAATGGAGTCTTCTCTGTCACAATGAATGTTATATGAAGAGCAAAAATAAGCACCTTAATGTTGCTCTTGATGTAACAGACAAAACACGTAATTCAAAAAGTTGAATTGAACTTACTTCAAGAAATGTGGAAACTTCCTGCCTTTTTTGCAAATATAGTCCTTCTAAATGTTTCTAACCCACCTTTCAGATTGCAGAAGCTAAAGGAGATGTTTATATCAAAATTTGGATCGGCTCCCAAGTTTTATGTTCGTGCACCAGGGCGAGTCAACTTAATAGGTAAAGAGAAAAATTAATATTCTGTTATTTTATCCGCCATCATAAAAGCCGTGTAGTTCAAAACATAGAATCAAAATAATGTTGGTCTTAATTTTATTTTTTTCAGAGAAGTTGCTTGTGATAAATGGAAAACAGAATATAATACTTTACTAGCTTTTACTACACCTCATTACAAACAACTGCACACTCAAATATCAGTTTTGGAAAAAACATTTATAGTAGTGATGGTTTTGAAAATTGGAGTAACTTGCCAGGTTATGGTTGGATACCATTTTTTTGAAAGGCTTGGGAAATTTAATCTAAAGTAGTTGATGAACAGTGCATCCACAAATTAAATTAGTATTTTTTTTTCTTCCATTATAATTTGTTACCAAATATAACCAGCCACACAGCAATGCATATGATAAAGCATGAAATGATTCTACCATCATCTGCTCTTCTTTACTCTTCCATAGAGTGGTGTCCACAGAACTTAGAACAGTGGGTTGTGATTCACTGGCAGACTGGAGAGACACAATTATTTTGTATTTAGGTTTTACTTGTATTTCTGTGGCAGCCTTATTTTTGAGATTTCTCTATCCATATTAAGATGGTACTCTCCCTAGAGCTCAATTTCTTCGATATTCATAAAGTAACCCTACGCATTTGAAGACATTGTAACTAAAAGGATCCTGCAAAACAGAGCTTTAAAAATTATTTAGTCCATTGTGCAATTAATGATAATTTTTATCTTGGTGCTGTGTGAACATATCATATAGATTAAATTGACGGCATATGCTAACTGGGAATTACTTCCAAGAGAGAGGATGTTTACTACATACATTTTCTACTTTAATATTACTTTATGTGTTGTATGTAACTGTATTAATGATTATTTACATATAATTATTATCTTCTTGGAAAAAAAGTCCAGAAATTTTATGAAAAATAAAATATAAAATTTCTACCACAAGCCTTTGCTGGTGGGCTAATGAATCACCCACATAAGCAGAGGAGATCACATAATGAGGCGTCCTGTGGTGCCTTTATCTCTTCCAGTCATCAGTTAAATGTGACTGATTTGACTTAATTTTTTGTACTGTCACAACAGTGTACAAATAATGTGGCCATTCTCATTGCTGGACAATAATCTATGTAGTGTTTTTTTAATTTTTATAAGCCAATGTTAAAACACAAAGATTTATAAACAGATGCCATAGATAAAATCACTAAAGAAAGAAGAAAATTTTTGTGCAGTAATATAAAATGGAGGAAATGCACCCCAAACTTTAAATAATAAGAGTTGAGACTATGCTCAGAAATTGTCTTGTATGGTAAACAACACTGAACCCCTGTAGAAGCCCTGTTACTGCTATTCTAGAAAGAATTATTCCAAAATATTTTAATTATCTCTTTTCTTTGGTAGGAGAACATATAGACTACTGTGGTTATGCTGTGCTCCCTATGGCTATAGAACAAGATATACTGATTGCGGTAGAACCTGTAAAAACTAAAGTTGTGCAACTGGCAAATACCAATTCTTTGTACTTGTAAGTAATTACTTTGTTTATTCACTAATTTTTATGAACCTCTTTATGCAAGTGCAATACAGGTTAACTTCTCAGAGATCTGACAAACTGCCATTGCAGTATAGAGTTTAATTCTGTAAAATGATATAAGCAGATGGGATCCCATTGATGCTATGCTGTGCATATTAGTTTAGAGCAATAGGTTTGCTACTTCTGTTTCCCACCTGTCTGTTCAGATATCTCTTGTGAGGCCTCTGATTTTTCAATCTTTCTAAAAGTGCAATCCTGTCTTCCCTTGTTGTAGCTCATCTTTCTTGATGTAATCCCCATAACTGGCAGCAGTTCAGTTTCTCCTGGAGAAGGGAGTGAAATGTTTTGTAATCAATTACTGCCTATGTAAGCTAACATTACCCTGCTCTGGAGAACCTGGGACTGTGTTTTCACAACACAATGGCTTTAGCAACAATCCTGACTCAAAGAATCTGTATTCCCTCTCTTCCACTTCCTCCACAGCTGCTTGTTTGCAGAATCAGAGACTAATTTAGGTTGGAAGGGACCTTTGGAGATCCCTTGTAACCATCTTGATGGTCTTCTGCTGGACTCCCTGCAGTTTGCTAATGTCTTTCTTGTATTGGGAAACCCCAAAACTGAATGCAGTATTCCAGCTATGGTCTCACAAATGCTGAACATAGGGAAATAACCCTGCCATTCTTTTCAACTTCAGCCACATTTTTCTGCCTTCTTCCTTGTAACAGACTGATATTTGTGTGGTTGCATGGCAGTTCAGATCAGGTCACTTATCCACATGAACTTTTGTGGGGATTTTGCAAAAATCGGAATCAGGACAAGCTTAGTTTAAGACATTTTTATTAAGCCATTGGTTTAAGCCAATGGTAAATTACTCCCTGAAAGCAGAGTGTATGGCAGCACAGGGACAGGAACATACTGCCAAAAGTGGGAACTATTTAAACACATATTCCTGCTTAAAGCTCAGTTTGTTATAAAAATATGTTCTGAGCTGCTGCCTGCAAGTAAGGCAGTTGAAAGGAATTTTTACTTCCGTGGTAAGTATAAATACTCAAATGTTTTTCATTCACTTTGTAGAGTATGTTTTCACATTATAGCTGGGCTGAATTAAGAGTTTGCCACCGCCAAAAGGTGATGGCTTGCTTCTTTTACCCATAGTCTCCCTGTCTCTGCTTCTGACATTGATCCACCCTCTGCCTTTTACTAGGTCTAGTACTTGTTTGATTTTAAGGTAAAGTGCACTATTCACCTATTTTTTGCCTGGTTAATTTTCTGTCATTTTAGTGAACTGAATTGCCTTGCACTCAGCACTAAAGCTGACTTGGGGTAAACAGTGGGAACATGCAGTGGTGAGCAGGGGGATAGGAAATGGAAGACATGAGTGGGACCTTTCCCTTTTTTAATAGCAGCCTCCAGCATGGCTTAAGCTGTATTGCAAAACCATTCTGCAAGAAGCGGTAGTTCCAGACTTATAATAGCTTTGATTAGGAAAAGTTGTTATAATGGATACTAAATAAAGCAGTAACCAAAAGGTAAACATTTTTACTTGGTCTTTAAGCTTTGGCACATTACATCACAATTGAAATGGCCTTCTCCTAAGGTACATACATTTCCTACCAAATCTGGAATTACAGCCTTTGAATTCAAATTGCATACACAGTCACCTTATTTTTATATCTGCCCTGGTTTCAGTTTGAAATGGTATGTTTTAAACTGTAAACCAAGAAGAGGTCTCAGAATACAGCATTAAGCATTTCTATTTTGTTGAGACACTGCTCCTTAAAAACAAAGCTAAAACATGCCCATAATTTCATAACAAAGAAATATTTTTCAACACTTTGAACGTTACACCACATAACAAAACTGTTGACAGTGTATCTTTTTTCCCAGCCTGTTACACTGGTAGATTTATGCCTGTGGTGAATGCATATATATAGGCCTTTGGCAAACAAGGACTAACCATAAGCCTCCGCAGAATCACTATTTCCTATTTCATTCTTGTTTCATGAACTGGTAAAATGTGTAACAGTTCTGTAGCCCTCTTCCACCCTGATGGTTCATGTTACCTTTCAGGGAAAACAGGACGAAGAACAGGTTGGAAGAAAAATCACCTATGTGTTTTTAATCAGAAATCATCCCAACTGATCAGATGCCTTTAGTGTTATTTGGGCTAAAACAGCATTCAGAAATTACAGTCTTTGGAAGTTCCTGGTACCTCCCCTTCACATAAAATCTTTGTAATTGAGAAGTACGTGTACAGAGAATATATGACATGATACTTCTCAAAATGCCTTCAGACATACCAGAGGATGATAATTATCAGTTGGTTTCCATCTTGTGGCAAAACCTGAAAATCTTTTTTAAAAAAAATCAGATTTTTTTTTTTTTACAGAGGACTTAAACAGATAAACTAACAGATTGACAAGACAATGAGGTTCTGTGACAAAGAGCCAAATTTGTCTCCCAAAAATAAGGATTAATTACTATTCAGACAGTAAAAAACACCTCAGGCACATGTGTTTTTCACACTACTTAAAAAACTCTCCTCTTCTAATTATGCAGAAGAATTGGAATGCTTATATCTAGCTTGGAGGAGGGGCAAGCTTTCCCAAGAATCCTTTAAAACAGAAAGGCTGGAACAGACAATATCAGTATTTTTACTTTATGGGTATGTTTTTCCCAATTTTTTATTTTATTTTATTGTAAAGTTCTTATATCAAACTGTCTGCCTTCCAGTAGGAGGATCAAAGGCAAGCCTGAAGATTTACTGATTTAAGATAACGCTTGGGCGTTATCAATTTAGGAATTGGTTTTTACAACAAATTGAATGTGATAACAAAAAAATACAGTTAAGGATTCTGGGCATCTTGACAGTACCACATTCTGTGTTTGTGTGAATTATGTTCATGTGAAACCTGCCAAAATCAATGCCAATTTTTCTTTCATTTTCTATGCAAGAAGATTGCAGAAATGAGCAAAATGCATTTTAAGAAGTCATTATTTTAATTTGTCTTGAGAACCAGCAAATATAATCATAGTTTATGTCTTGTTCATTGAAGTTTTACTTTGCCTGATTGTATAAAAAGAATTACGAAGATAAAATACTTTACAACTCTTTTTTGAGGGAAAGAGGACTTCACATTTGCTTTCTGTTAATCACTTTTACGCATTGATTTCCATCAACATTGCTTTTTTACAATAATAATTTAGGATTATTGTAGAGAACAAGCATAAGCAAACACAGGATTTTTTTAATTTTCATGACTTTTGACAAGTATTTTCTATTTTACAAGTACTTCTGGGTTTTTTATTATATTGAAAAGCCATAAGCAAAATGATTTTATTTTATTTTCTGGGAGATTGTTCTGACTACACATGAATCTCAAATTGGAAGAATTTTACAGCTATTCTCAAACTTTTCTTGTACTGTAATCTCAATACTCCCTTTCAGATCTTTTGTGTTACTCTACAAATCCCAGTAATTTCTGGCACTAACTTTGTACAATTCTTTGATGCTGCATTTTTGATGATGTCCTGTAAGTGGCACTATTTTGAACAGTTCAGATTGACAGACAGCAATTTGTATGTTAACTGTACACCAATCTCTGATATTTCTGCACTGTACTGACTGTTGAAATTGAATGTATAACTGACAAAATGGTAATTCTAAGTTGATACTTAAAGTGTAAGATCTGTCATGTAACATTGAGCTAGGAGCAGGTTGTAGACTGGTAATACAAGTGGAGTAGCTCACTACAGCATAGCTAGCATTAGACCAAGCGAAGAGGCAGGATTGTGGGTCTTTTTGTACACTGGTTGTCAGCTTTGGGGGTTACATAACACAAAAATTGCAGCCTTTAATTGCACCAGAATAAAGTGAAGTTTTCAGCCATCATTTGAAGACAATTATATCATTGTAAAGATTCTTTATATTAGTATAACTGTTTCTCCATAGGTAACAGAATACTTTACCATTAAAAACACCTTCACACTGGTATTCATTACAGGTATTAACTAGTGATATCATTTTGGATAAAAATAAAACCAGCATATCACTAACCTACATAGTTTACAGATACAGAGTGGGACTAGCATAAGAACAAAAAATTCCATCCCCTTAGGAGTTGCAGACTGTCCCCTGCTGTATAATTTCTTGAAAGTGGTTTTATTCCCATTAAACCTAAATATTTCCAGGGAATTCAGCTGCCTCTGTTCATACTGTTTGGCAGACGTTGCCTTGTAAAGCACAGCTTAGCCTGCAACTTTTGAATATTTTTTGTTAGCTTTTCTTGACATTCTCAGTGCCTTTCCTCTTTCTGTGTTGGGCATCTGCTGTAATGACATCAGGTAGATACAGTTACTGGACATTCAACAGTATAGACTTCTAAACAATCTGCAATTCTTGGTGCTTAATGTGTGCTCCTCTAAGGTCTCTGTGCATCACTCCATGCTCACTTTGACAGCACCAATCTGTAGCAGTAGTTTCTTTAGGAGCATTCAGGCTTAACATTTTTATTATTTTGAAATGAAGATAGAGTAGGAAAACCATTATCAGAATTATCCTGGAGGAAATAGATAAACTATTCTAAACTAAATTATTTGATTTGTATCTTGTAACATACATAAAATAATTTTGGAGCACTAGGCTTGTTTTAGTGAAGTGCCATTCAGAGCAAAGGTAATGAAGATGAATTCCCGAGCAGGGATTACTAGAGAACCTGAAGTGTATTTATCTCTATTCTAGGTTTGACAGATATGACTATTTAGATTTTCACTTCTCTAAGAGATCAAGAGAAAATACACACGTAATGGAAGGCCTGCTGCCTTAATTAAGGATGCCAAAGTCAGTTTAATTTCTGAATTTATTTAATAAATTCTATAACTTAAGCAAAAATTCTTATGCTTCAATCTAAAATATCCTTATAGAATTGATTAATAAAGAAGATCTGTACAAAAAACCGCAAAAACCATTGCACTGAAGAAAATTAACATCGAAATGTTTTTGTTCATCAGCAGGTGGCAGTAATAAGCCATGTTTTTTTCAAGCTAAGTTTACTGGTAAGTTAAAGCCTCAAGGTTTTTCTGTTTTTGCAGGGATTTCAGTACTAGTGTTAATAACATTCAGATTAACAAAACCAAACCTCAGTGGCATAACTACTTCCTGTGTGGACTGAAGGGTATTCAGGTAAGCCAAATCCATTTAACTTATGAAATTAATGTAGAAGTAAAATACGACAAGCATACGTATTCACCCTCAAAATACTTTCCTGCATTCTATAGCTTTTCTTGACATACATTTTAGTATTTTTATGTGAAAATTTGAAGAGGAGATATGCGTGGGTTTGTTTTTAAATATTTGCAGATCCCTATTTTCATTACATAAATTACGATGGCAAATAATTACTTATTTAGTAAAGTCATGATCAAACTCATTATCAAGATGACATTTCTCTATTTTGAAGTTAAACATCACGCTTTCCGATGGAATCATCTAATTAAAATCTGCTTTTAAAAAGCTTTGGAGGCTTGTCTGTCAGGACACAAAGATCATATATTAGTCCTTTTCTTCCTATGGAAACATGTTTAAAAACATTAATTTCCATTCATGTTGGAAACCTACAACTTGTGCACAACTGAGTGAAGCTGACTCATGCAGTAGGCAACAGAAAATGTAAAATGTAAGTAAACAGCGTACAGGAGAAATATTCCAGTGAAAACCATTACTTAACCAGATTTTCAGTGTGTGGAATTTGAATGGGATTTTCAAAATTTCCTGAGTTGAGTGCAGCTATGCAGGAAATGGCACACTTACAGTAAAGGCAGGAACACTGAACAGATAGACATTTACCTGTCTGCTCATTTGAGCTTTATCTTCTCCTTTGTGAGCTAGCCTGTCTCCAGACTGACTTGAAGACTGAACTGCTTGTGAAACTAAGTGCTGATTGTCAGTGTTGTCCTGGGAGGCAGCCTGAACTCACACTTGAGGCTTCCTATAAATCTCACCTGCTGTTTGCAGGTGATTCATGGCCCTTTGAGAAAAAACATGATGACTTCTCAGCTTGATGTCAATCCAGTGATATTTCTGGAAGGGCAGATGGGATAAACAGTGATGGCTAGGTCAGGAACAGGTTGCCACAGGCAGCCCAAATTATGGGTGAATGTGCTTTTTGAAGCACATGAAGCTTGCCTCAGGATAGGCCATCTAGGTCACCCCACAGGATGATCCAATAGATGAGGACTGCAGGCAGCCAACAAAGCCTGCCTCAAACCTGCCACCGGAGCCTTCAAAATACAATATTTGGAATAATCAGTGCCACAAGTCACTTTATTACAATCCACAGTTCCTAAACAGACCCCTGCCCCTATGTTTAGACCCCAATAAATTACTTACGTTTGCAGTAACATGAGTATTTTCAATTTTGTGTTGCTCAGTAACACAGGCATTTAAATTGCATTGACTGTAGAGATGTAGATTAGGTTTCTTTACAATATATCTTTTTTTATATTAAGGCTAGCATGACCAATTGACTTTATTTATTTTGCAGTCTGCTACTGAGATTTGTTTCCTAAGGACAAACTTTCATACTTGAAGGTTAATTTGCAAAACAGGTTTGCAGACTCTAGCACTGGCAGAAAATAAGCATAAATGTTACAGACTTAAGAAACACTGAAATACAAGTACTCAGAGGGTCCAGCGGGATAATCTGTTTATATTAAGTTGAACATGCTATCCTTTTGGGACAGAACTATTGCAGAACTTGGCAAAGTCCATTTTCATTTTTGAAACTGAAGTACGTTTTCTATTTAAACATCGCGTGATAAGTTTGTAAGCCTGATTCACATTCAAGACAATCCAGAAACTGTGGATCAGTTTCTGGTTACTCAAGCATTTTCTGGTTTTGAACAAGCCTGTCTAGCGTTCTTCATGAAGGGGCATGGGCAGCAATAGTATTTGAGGTATGAATTCCCTTATATTTGTAGAAAGGGAAATTTAAAATAATATGAAGTGATGGTAGAAGACATTAAAGGAGGCTCTTTGTGTTTGCTAATCTCTATCATTGGTATTTATGGTTGAAGTTGTTTCAGGAAAAGTAGTAGAAATCTTTTGAAGGTGGGCATTTCTTTATGGAAACACTGCCATTTTTTCTGATTATTGACATTGTAGCATAGTTTATTGACATATAAATCTGTATCAGAATGTAGCTATTCATATAACCTCCATATACATTCAATGATTTTTTAATAAGTACTGCATGCTTATTTCAAACTAACAACAGAGAGGAATTTATATTAAAGTTATTATAAATAAAAAGACAAAACAAATAAAAAGTAATTATAAGAGTATGTACGCGGGGATTTATGACTTCTGGATTAAATGTAATATCTGTGATGATATCTATCATGTATGTAAAAATATTTTAAACTTTATTCTATAGCATGACAGAGACCATCACCACTGGTAGGTATGTCTTTGTGCCTCCTAAAGCATAGTATCCTTGAAGTACCATTGTAGTTTTCTCAGTGGTAGTCCTGTGGGTGCTTCAGGAGATAGGAGTATCAGCTGCATGGCTACTAGTTCCCCATCAGTGTGATGTGGCTCCCTAGTAACACGTGCCAGCATTAGAAGTGAAGCATAAAGTGGACCTTAAGCTCTTCAGGATGCCCTAAGTGAGAAGCTGTGGAGGAAAGGACAAAAGTAGGGTATAAAATGTTTGGTAACCTCTGATACTGTCACCACAGCAGCTCAGAGCAGAGCCAGTTGCTGCAAAACCCACCCACGAAGCTTGGTAAATTCTTGGGCATTTAGCCCATACTGAATTCTGCTTGGGGTACGGTTCTGTCAGCTCATGTATGTTTGTGTACAGGAATTGCAGACATACCTTTGGCTGAAGCCCTACCATTGGATTTGTTCTTGAGGAATAGAATGAAAATTGTGCTTTATTTTGGAGATACCAGAAGCAGGTCCTTGGTTCCAGCAACTCAACAGAAAGATTCTCTTTCTAAGTATCAGATAATTGCAAGCCTGAGCCTGTCTGTACTTGAAACTGAGATTGTTTATTTTTTCATTGTTAGGAACATTTTGGTCTTAATAACCCAACTGGAATGAATTGTCTGCTAGATGGAACCATCCCTCCAAGTTCTGGTCTCTCTAGCTCCAGTGCTTTGGTGTGCTGTGCAGGACTCGTGACACTAAGAGCTAATGGAAAAACCCTCTCTAAGGTAATTTACTGTAAATCACAAGAGTGTCAGCAGTAAAATTCTACTTAAAATTAAATATTGTTAATGCCTGTAAACATTAAAAACACGATACAATTGTTTTTGCAAAGAGTTGTTGGATATAAACTTAAGATATTGCACAATTGAGCAAACATCTTTGGCCAAATTTTGGCAGGATTTGAATTTGGCAAGAAAACAGGCTTACATTAAAGCTGAAAAAAGGAGCATTATTGCAAGCCTGTATTTTGGCCAACCATGAGGTCCATGCCTGGACCAGATGTGCTATCTGCAGGCCAGGACTGAGGATGTATGTGCTGAAGCATGTGGACCACACCCCCAAGGCCTTTACCCTCTCCCTGAATGACTTTTCATGGCTTTAACAGCAGAGCATCTGTTGGAGGCCTGTGGAACAATTTCTTGATAAATTATATAATCAGCACAATGTAGAGGTAAAATTCTTCCATCTGCTTCTCCTTATTCTCTTCACAGTTTTTTTGGAATGAACATATTTACAGTCCAAAATGTATTCCTCACTTTTTTAAACAAACATTAGTCTAAAAACAAACCCCCAAGTATGTGACCTGTTAGCAGTACAACTGTTAGTAGAATTTGGCTCATGTAATACAAATTTCTGGAGGAGTCATGGTCCCTGAAGGTGCCATGTGGGAATGAAGTTCTCTGCAGTAAAAATGTCTGGTTAAGTGAAACTAGGATTTTAAATTAGAACATTGTAAGAAAGAGCAAAGAACAGATCTAAATGTGACTGTTATGCATATTTGTGCCTATTGTCTAAGGCACATTCCCAAATCGTGGTACAAAGCCAACTTAAAGTGGTACGTGATGATGGCAGCTGTTAACTGTGCTTGTATACAGGCACTTATCTGAGCCATGAGGTAAACAGATCCACACGGAAGGTTTTTGCTGATCAGTTGTGACTTGCTTCTCTATGTAGCTGCAGCTGCAGCAATCCGCTCAGCGGTAAGTGTTCCATCCCACATTGCACAGTTCACAGTGCTTGCTTCAGGAAGGTATCAAGCAGGGTTAAGGCAGAAAGAAGCAGGCAGGGAGGTGAGGCAGGGAGGCTTTTTTATGTAGGAGGATGTGGCTACAGTTACTGTCACCCTGCTTTGTGTTGATGCGATTGTGGTCAAAAGGTAAGTAAGGGATGGGACACTTAACAGAGGCTCTAGTTTGTGAGGTGAGACATGTAGTGCAATGGTAGATGAAAACATGGAATTGAGGATCCTACTCTGATAAATGAGACCTTGCAGTAAGAGGGTTGGAGGTGATAGACATGCTTTTTTATACATATGTACCTGGCCTGGCAAGAAGCTTCTGGTTTTGCATAGGTGGTCTTATCACAGGTCAGCACCATCTCTGATGGTGGTAACCAAATGAGCTAAGCTTGTGAACCACTGATCAAAATCACTGGAGTGCATGTGTTCAGAAATTGGGTATCTGCAAAATCCATAAAACTGACAGAGGTCAGAAAGCCCAAATTTTACTAGGTAGTAGAAATCTGTATCTGGAAAACCAGAAGCCAGGTTTTCATTATTCCAAGAAATACTGCACAGCTTTCTTCAGAGAATAAATGATACAGTGTGTATCTTGAGCTGAATTTACACATGGCTTGGGAGTACCAGCTGGCATTATGCCAGACCTGTTGTAAAGAAAGGTGCAAAACTCCTTTTGGCATTTTCATAGAAACTTGCGGAGGAACAGAAGGAAGACAGAGACTCCACTGAATGTCTTTCCTTCTCCTCATGTGTCCTGTTCAATCAACCCAAAATGTCTTCTGCTTGCTGGAAGGTGTGCTGGAAGTTAATCTTGTGTCTCAAATATAGTTGGATGAACACAAGAGACACAGTTGCACATTTTTGTCAGGAAATCCTGCTGTCTGCAGCCAAATATTTTGCACTTGTGATGAAAAATGAGCAATTAATGTACAGATGAGAATTCCCAATAGCCAACATAGAAGCAGTTAAGAACATATCCAAGGTTTTATGTGCTTGCACACCTGGTTGTGGTGGTTAAGACAGAGGATGACAGCTCTGAAGAGTGATTACTTTTGTCCAGGCTCTAAGTTTCCCCAAATCTTACAGGACAGTAAAAACAAGTTCAGTGTTCTTGGCTAATTTATGATTTAGCATTAGAGACCTCTTATATCTAGCTAAATCCACATTCTCTGTTGCACTGAATTTATGCTTAGCCTCGCAGAACTGCCTTGTATACGGCAGAGCTAGTCTGAGTATAAATTAGAGCAATCTAGGCATGTGAGCCCTCAGAATTGTAAAATGTGCTCTGGCCACTTCTTTCTAGCTCCTAATGCATCCTGTGCTGGTGTTAAATGGTATCTGTGCAGGGTCCAGTAATGCTGGCTGTGTATCAGCTGGAAGCTCCCCCATGGCAGGGGAATTCTTAGCTGACCAGAAATAGGGGCTTTCCAGATCCTTTCTACTAGAAAGCAAACCAGGACCTTGCATTTTTAGGGCTCTGGATATTTATGTGTTTGTTTATTTTTAAGGAAGAAGTATCACTTCACCTCTCCCCTCTGTCTTATTTTTTCAAATGCTTGAGAGTTGCAAAAGTTGTAAATGGTAGTACTTCTAAGTAACAGTATTTAGTCATGGTGGTAATTTTATGGAAAAAGATTGACTTTTTGCCCCTCATTAGTTTGATGGACTTTGCAAAATCTTAATACGATGGTCTGTAGCAGCAGGACATAGAAACTTTTGGAATCAAATTTGGCTGAATTGTAGGGCTTCTGTAGCCAAAGTTATGAAAAATTGACCTTTTACTGAATGGAACATTTATCTGTTTTGTTTCTGTGAAGCTATTTTTATGAGAATATTTGAGTTATATGCTCTTTTTCCTGATAAATATAAGTTAAAAATAGTAGCTGTAGAGTAAAAGTTGTTGAAATTTAGAGCTTTTACAAGATAACACTGCCAGTGTGAAGTTTGGGCCTATGAGATTAAGAGCCAAAAAAACCTGAAATGAAAAATATTGTAAAAGCATGGCTAGAATTTCATGGTGGCTTACTTTAAAAATAGCACTTTTTTGACATTGAAAACAAAATAAAAAAAATTGCTGTCACTAATTATTGTATGTAGGAGTCTGCAATAGGGCATTGTTTCACTGTGCATACAATATATTTTTTTAAAAAACCCATCACACACATACACAATAGTTTAGGGAAAATACCAGTCCAAGACAATTCAGCCAGATGTGCAGTGCTAACCAGTTGCAGCAGGGCAATAGCATTCAAATAACAAGATGGAAAATTTAGAATGCGATCTTTAAAAAGAATCCATTTTTCTCCTCCAAACAGGATACCAGTCTAAGACTGTGTTGGCATCACTCAAAGAACAGCAATGCTCAGTATTAGCTTTTGATTTTAAAGTGATTTTTATTTTACTGTTACAAAATCAATCTTTTGTACAACTTTTCATCAGGAGAAGATACTTTTTGTAAAGGAAATAGAATAATGCTCTAAATTGTCCCAGCTTTGTGTTTCATGGTAGGAATTAATGAGTACAGAATATCACTTAGTACTTTTGAATAACTAGATTTACTTGAAAGATGTGATGATAGTGTTGCTGTCCAAATGTTAAATCCTGTGGTACTAAGTTCTGTTCAGCCACCCTAACATTCTGTTGCTCAAGGCTGGGCAGCTATGCACATACTTATTGGGAAAAATAGATCAAAAGCGAATAGGGTTTATTTAATTTAATGTGAAATGTTGAACATAGGAAGTTGAATTATATTTGGCTCTATCTAGACTAAGAAAAATATAAGTCAGACAGAATGATAAATAGAGGACCTAAATGTAACCTGTAATGGCACAGTGTCCATTGGCTTCAATTTTCTCAGTCTACGTCTCAGATGAATTTGAGTGTGGTTATTTTCAAAACATTCAACATTGTCCTGTATTTAAACAGTTACTGTACCTGGTAATGTCATTGATTTCAGTGGGAGAACAGATTGGCCAACTAGAATCCTTTCTACTTTGTTTCTGAAGCCTGTATATAATAAGGAAAGGACTTCAATTGAATACTTTACCACTTCCTAATAATTTTTCTGATGTGCAGTAGGGCTTTAATATCTAGCTATCTGGCAAGAAAATCTGTGAGTATTCATATTGATAGTGTGACTTTGAAATTAATAATGTGTGCTGATAATACTAGTTAGGATTATTTTATAATATTGCTGCATCAAAAATGTTTGATAGATGCACGCCTAGTTTATTTATATGAGAAACTCAAATTGCTTACACAAAAAATGGTACACAGATATTGTATTTTAAAGTACTGTTAATATTGAGAAATGTTAAAGTTCCTTTCTCCCTGTGGAATTAAAACCCAGGGTTCTTTAACTTAAGTTTGACTATGTGTGTTTGTAATCAAGGGGAAACAGAGTACTTTGGAGCAGTGGTAATCAAAGGCCGTAATCTCTCATCAACCAAATTGATAACCTTCTATTTGAGCATGTTAGAGGGCAGATGAAGTCAAACTAAGATTGCTGTGCTCATGAGGACATCCAGATACTATCTGACAAATATTTTCTCATTTTGGAAAAAAGTAAGCATAATTACCTTGCAAAACATACATGAAGTTTAGCTAATTGGGATTTTGTATGCAAACTGGAAGCAGATGGTAACTTTCAGCAATCTATTCCTAGTCAAGAACAGATATTAAAAATAAGGACATTCCTGGTGGTAAAAATAACCTCAAAGTTTGGGCATCATTTTATACCTTAATAAATTAAAGAATGCCTTATATTTCAGAAGTTTTTTCGTACAGATATACATATGTATAAACCATGCACAGATTGAAAAAAGAAATCCCCATCTAACTAGACTTTAAATATGCCTTAAGTGATGAAGAATATTTTCTTCTTCCTGTAAAATACTCATCTTTATCGATAAATGTTTATTTTCCATTTTCAGTCCTGTGTGCTGTGAACTAAACCCTGTAGAATTTCGTAGAAATTCTACACTAAATTTCCTATAAAATGACCAACATTATTTGTTGTAAAGGGAAGCAGCAGACTGAGTCTGACTTTTCAGATTAATCTGGCCAAAATGTTAATGAATGTGCATTGGGGAACCATTACTGTATTGCTGTAGAGAGACTAAATGTATGCACGGGACTTTTGGCTCAATAGCTATTTAAATACTCCAGTTACTTAAATTTGCATGCTGAAGAGACTTTTGGAGCACTGAAAATGACAGTCTAAAAATAACTCATATTAACAAACGTATTTTCTTCATGGGGCATCCCTTCGCAAACAATAACATTTAAAACAGGAAGAAAATTGGTTTTTTATTTTAAAGATTAGCTATCACTACTCCTGCATTGTTATATATAGAAAATCTAGCACGTTTAACTTTGACCAAAATGAACTTATATAAAACCACTGAGGCAGATGTAATTTAATACTATCATTTTATAAAGAAGGTTGCTTTATTTTTACTGCTGTCATTCTGGATTTGTATATATCAAGTTTCTGGGTAATGTAGGGTGAGCGGTTCCAAAAAAATACTAAGCAACACTAATTCTGTTTTACTAACAAATATTTCCCTGTCTCCTACTCACTAATTGTCTTACTCTTTTAAGGAGTTTAATCTTACACAGGTTCACTTCTTTAAAGGTCTATGTAAGATTGAAAGGGATTGATCACTGGTATGGAACATATTGACAGTGACAGTTATATAGGGACAAATTCTGTCACAGTTTACATACTGTCCAGACCCATTGCATGAGTGAAAATCAGAGCAGTTGGCCCTTGGCCTCTTTGTGAGCAAGGGGACTATTAAAGGTGGAACTCCCTTATCTCTTCTCACCCAGATAATTCTTTAGGTTTCTATTTTTAGGTTTTTTTATAAGTAAGTGATCATCTGTTCACTTTCATTATTCCTCAGATTCCTAAATACCTTTGTACACTTAGGCCTTCATGTTAATTATCAATAACATCAAACTGAGAGAAACTAAAATAAATGATGGGGCAACAAAGAATCAAATGAGCTGTATCACGTTGTTCATAATTTATCATGCTGCTGAAGTATCAGGGTATATATGGCCAAATCTAATACAATGTTGGATTGTGCCTGGAAACAGTCAGAAAAATATTCTTTTATCAGTTCTTTAACATTTTTGAAAGACCAAAAAGACTCAGTTGAAAATAAAAACCTGAATTTTAGGTGTTTCATATTGAAACATAAACAAGCAGAGAAAAAGACATACTAGTGAAAAGTATCATTTTACTGAAAACCCACTTTTTCCATTAAAAATCCCAAACAAGGTAACATGATGCAGAGCTATTGATGAGTTCTTATTACAAGAAATCTCTCCATCTAGAGTAACTAGGAATAAGGCAACTAATAATAAAAAATCACAACCCTTCTTTGTCAGACTAAATTATATCTCCACTAATATGATTTCCCAGATTAGACTTTCTGCATGCTGGATAGGAAATCTTGTGGCTCAAAGATAAAACAGATTTAAGTGGTAGTAATTTCTTTCTTTGTAACCCAAGATTGACTTGCTCCTTATCAGGGAGAGCCTTAAATTGTTTCAAACAAAAAGCAGAGGTAGTTAGTAGAACTCTTAGATCAAAGGCTAGCCTAGGTCTGCACATGGGGGTCAGTTGCCTGGTAGACAAAATGGTAAGAGCTGCCTCCTGCAATAAGATACGTTCTGAGCAGACTTTAGAATTAAGCTTCTGAAAAGGAACAGCCTGAAAAAAATACATTTTGTACATTGTTACTTTTAGTTTTTTCCAAATGTTCCAACTAAAGTTGTCTAAAACCTAAGAGTTCGGTTTTGAAATCCTTGAGAGACAGCAGCTTCCTTAAATAGATGTATTACTTCACATAAATTTCTTAATGCTTAATTGCTTATTAGGCAAGTGAGTGAATTGTATGCACTGAGATTCTACTGCTAATGGTGTTGCTTTGTATTGTTTTAATTACAGATACTCTCATTTAATGTGTTGTATCTTTTTTTTGTTGGGTAAACAACAAAAAAATCTTTATATATCATGTAACTCACAGGTACTAAACATCTCCCATGGAAGCACAGCCAACCTGGCATGTGTACGTGCCAACAGCTATAAAAGTACTGTTTGCATTTTTATGTATCATATTGGGTCTGGCATTCAAAAGCTGCAATATTTAGTGTTTCTTCATAGATCACCAGGGAGACTTTAAGATTTAACTCACCTACCAGCTACTACTACTGTCATGTTATGCTCATTCCTCTCCCATGTTCAGAGGCTGAACAGACCAATTGTAGAAAATAGCTCAGGGTATTGCTAGACTAACTTTTGATACTTAAGTTTCCATCCCAGCTTCCCTGCTTACTATCGCTGATTTTTACAGACCTCACTACAGTCAGCAGAAGGGGAGAGTTTGCTTCAGCCATGCCACTGCCAAGCAGGTTCAAACAAAGGGACTTTGCACAGGAGTGGCTGATGTAGTCACATAATCTCTCCTGTTGACTATGGCGTCAGGACGGTAACCTCAGTGAAAGAGGTGGAATGGTAGTGTTGAACTGGTTGAGGTTGCATTACCATATGTCTGTGTCAACACTAATTAACGCACATTTTATGTGGCTCATTTGCCACATAAAAATAGCAAACGATACAGTGACATTTTCTCTAAGGCATTCTAAGAAAAGCTGTAAGTCTGCCTCTCTCCTTTCTTACAGACCAAGATAGCTAAAGTAAAAAAATATTCAGGGAAAAGCCACATGGATGATCAAAGGTCCAGAATGACCTACATAAAAATAAGCTAGGACTCTTTGGAAAAAGGCACTTGAAGGAGGAAGTGATAGAGGTCCATAAAATGATGAATGTAATTGATAGAGTGGATAGGAATCAGTTGTTCATTGCCCCTCACATTATAAGAGCCAGAAGATATTAAATTAAACTAATCAGGTGCATGTTAATAATCAACAAAAGGAGGTTGTTCTTCACCTCACAAGTTGTGGAGGTCCTTGTTACTGGATGTTCTACATGTTAAATTTTGAATGAGTTGAAAGGGAGTCTGGACAAGTTCATATATAAGAAATCCATTGTTGGTAACTAAGTGTGCAGAATTCACATTCAGCTCAGGAAGCTCTTTATCAAAAAATAACGTTCTGGGAAAATACAATCTATACTTGGCCTTCGGTACATACTAACAGCCCACTTTCAGGTGCAAGATACAGAACTAGAAGTGGCATTGGTTTGACCCACAAAGGCTGCTTTTATGTTAATATATTCTATATTTTTATTCCAACCTAAGTCTTTTAATGATTTTTAGCTAGCTGACAACCCCTTACTTACTCATGGGCATTATATGCACTTCCCTTATTGGCTAGGGTTTTGGCGTTTTTTTGCAGGGGGGCGAGATCAAAGGAAACAACTCATGATGTTTGAGCTTTACTTTTTTGATTACTAAATAAATCAAATATATCACTTTGCTTGTTTAATACTGTAGATGACAGCTTAGGACTTACT
Organism: Haliaeetus leucocephalus; assembly: GCF_000737465.1. NCBI lineage: Eukaryota > Metazoa > Chordata > Aves > Accipitriformes > Accipitridae > Haliaeetus > Haliaeetus leucocephalus. Next base: position 12,151,454 of record NW_010972775.1, read on the forward strand.
GTCCACATGATAGTTATTATTCACAAATGGTGTCCTGCTCTAGCCAGTCCTGTTGGAACAACTTCCTGGAACAGTAATACAGAAATTCAGAGGGCAGTAGCATATGTGGATCACAGAACAGCTGGGATAAGGAAATTTTTTATTCATCTTTAAGTCGTTTTTTTCTAGAGTCATAATGCTACTGTTCAGATCCATTTTTACTTTGATTTTAGTATCTTTTTGTTCCACTTTTCATTACCATCATCTTAAAAAAGATTTTAAACCCACCCTGCAAGTGTTTCCCTGAGACCATATTCTTTAGAGAAATAAGCCACAATACTGGAAATAGGGAGGTTTTTGAATTCTCATTTCAGCTTTGTGACTGATTCACATGACTTTGAACAAATCATGTAAATATCTGTGCTGTCTCTAAATTGAAGATAGCAGCCTTATAGGAATGCTTTTAAAGTGAAGTATGTAAAATTCTATGAAGACTTAAATTATGATTTATTAGAGTTTTTGAAATACTGCTGTAGGGATGGAAAAAACATGCTAATAAGTCTTGGGTGCATCGAACTTGTTATGTTTTGTGGTTGGCTCAGAGTGACCTTGTACGGATCAGAAAACGTGGGACGGAACTGTAGCCTATGTGCAAATGGGGTTTATTCTTTCTGCGTATTTCTCATGGTGCTTCATGAAGAAAAAATGTCTGCTTTCACCTAGCTCTACAAGAAAGCCTGTTTAGCACTCCTGCAGAACTCAATAGGGGCAACATTGTTTATTTTATATGCATAACAGTTGTACTTTGAGCCCTACCAAGGAGTGGCTGGCCCCAGCTGACCTACCTGCCTGGCAGGTGATGCTGTGGTGTAGCCTGGGTGTGATCCCCCTAAATGTGGCTATGAGAATGCTCTTGAGTTACTTCTCTGCAGGAACTGCAGTGCAGCCAGGAGGAAGAAGGTGATGCATGCCTAGGTATTGTTCAGACATACATTTGAGATGTTGCCAAATTGTGCAGTGAAATCTGGGATCTGAGAAGCTCTGTATTTTTACAGGTGAGACATACACTACAGAGATATAAATAACCGATGATTCAAACAGTCCCTGCCATAAAGAGCTTCTGAGTATTGCAAGTTTAATGGAAAAAAGGCATTGCTCTGAGATAGGCAAAAGTTATTTCCTTTTATTACATGGTTCTAGCAAATTTAGGCAAAAGTTATTTCCTTTTATTACATGGTTCTAGCAAATTTTTTCCTTAGAGATATCCTCTGGAAGCCTGAAGTCAGAGAACTTGTGTAGTAAAATGTGTTTTTTTCAGTTTCTAGTAATGAAGTCACACATTTATAGCATTATCGTCTAACAATCCTAAGTAGCAATTACTAATTACAAAGAGGGAGAAGATATTCCTCATTTTACTGAGGAAATGGAGCCATGATGAATTAAAGGGACTTTCCCTGAATCACAAGAAACTTAATGTGGAGCTAGAAATTGAGCCCAGACCTCCAAACATTCAGTTCACTGTTTCAGTCATATGACTATCCTTTTCCAAGTATCAAATATGTACAGAAGGCTCTCCAGTTTAGTCTTCACATTAGTTTGCAATGCTGCAATTCAGTTCCTCTGAACTTTGCCCTTTCACTCATTTTAGCAAAAAGGCAAACATTTGCCCATTTGTCTCAATAGTAAGTAGAAACTGCTTTCTATACAGATGACAATTTCCTCTCCATTCACATGCTTCTCATCCTAGTATTAGAAGGCCAGCCTGTGTCAGCAAGGGCCTGTTTAAATTAGAAACCAAATAATGTTTCAGGGATGCCTTGGGCTGTCTTGTGGAGAGGGTTCTTCTCAACCCTTGCCAGTTACTACTTGGTGGTCCTGCCAATCCTTGCTAAGTTTCAAAACAAAAGTTGCTCAAGCTCGAACATTGCTGTTAGCCCAGCATACGCAGCTGGACAGCTGGTGAACTGGGACGAAGCAAGGCCCAATGCTTAACCAGGCACAATTCACCAGACCATGTAAAGGGACAGGGGAGTGGCACTGTCCTAATTGTTAACATTCCTCCTCTGCAAGACTTCTCCTGATATTTATTTAATAAGCCCAGGCTCATAAAGTCTAAACGATTTAAGCAATCAAGCGGTAGCTGATGTGTATATGGAGATGACATGCAGCCAGACTAAGTGAAGGGTGAAATGCTTAATTTCTGACTTCGCAGAGCTTTATCTGGCAATTGCAGATGAAGTAATACGTCAGGCAGCTGTGCCCAAGAGTGGAATATACATTGTGAGTACCTCAGGAGCTGTACTTCAGGCCAGGTTTGCATGTATGTTTGCATGTATTTAAGTATGCATGACCAGTATGCTCGCATGGTCTTCTTAGCCAGCGTGGAGAAGTTTCTGTTGCTGCCAGTGAGTAATATTCATGAACTCCAGTCTGATGTCTCCTGCCAGTGGCTACAAAAACCAGGGATGTGGTATTGCTCTGTTCTCAGAGGGGCGAAAGGCAGGTTCAGCAGAACTGGCTGAAACATGCCGGCATTTTTACATCCCAGCAACAGATGTTTCTTAATAGGCATGCTTTCACATGTAGAAAGGAGTGAGCATCTAGAGACTGCTGTGTGTGGAGGTTTGTTCTTTCTTTTATGCAGAGCTGTTGCTAAGTATTTTAGCATTAAATGAGGGGAAAAAAAGCATCATTACATTCATTAGTATTTCATTCGGAATTATTTCCAACTTGTAGTGGAGCAGGGACACATGGTGACTGGATGTTAAACTTTCATTGATGGGATGAAGAGGTCTAAAGTTCAAACTGGAAATGGGACCGCTTGGAGTGGACTTGGGACAAAGGAGGAAAACCGAATTTTGGTGAACCTGATCTTCAGGAAAAGTCAGGCACTGGGAGATGTCTTTTGTTAAAAAGACAGAACACCAAAATGTGTGATGTTCCTATACTTTCTCAAGAAAAATAAAAGAAGCATTATCTCTATTTCAGTTCATCTTTAAAATACACAAAGGAAAGGCCCTGCAGAAAAGGAGTATGTTTGCTGATTGTACTTTCTATGTTCTCTCATTAGTGGTCTTTTTCTTGTGTGTGGTCATTTACCATGTTTGATTCAAAGAGATGCAGTCTGCATAATTTTAGAGTAACTTTGTTAATGTTCTTTTGGTAACTTCTGCTTATCAGCCTAAGACTTATTGGCCATAACTGCATTGTGAGCTGAATAAATTGGTTCTTAGTGCATTTGCAAACAGTTCATCCTGGTTACATTGATCTAAGCACCAATTTTACAACTTTGTCTGTGGTGCCATTGCAGAAATGGAGCAAGTGAGCAGGCAGGCACTGTGCGCATACCTCTCTCTTAGCATGGTGATTTACTGCCTCTATCTGCTGCCTTTTACAGCTGTGTGCTGGCTAATGTCCTTGCCTTGCTGGTTAGTTTGTTTCAATCCTGCCATGCTACATCCTTAGCGTGGAATCTGAATCTGACTTTGTCACCAGACTGAAAAACGGACTGCAGCTTTTCTAAAGTTCTATTCCCATCTTCCCTTGTGCTTACAAAAACAAACTGGTAGGGGTCATAGTAGGTAGATATGGATGCTTTCCTTTTGACCTTCTTTTCGACTAGTTTATGTTCTTTGACCGTTCTCCAAGGCTTCTCTTGTGTTTTGTTTTGACTTGGCCTGATGGCTGAAAGCTTTACTGTAAATTATTATTTTTGACAGTTATGATAGTGATATTCCACCCTCCCATAGTATCCTCTGACCACAGGTATCAGAATGCACAAAGATATGCCTAAAATGTCACAAAAGAATGCAAATCACATACAGTTACAAATTAGTTCAGATAAACAATGATGTAAGCAGTGTACAGTATCTCAAGGAGAAATGACAAGTACCACTGATTAGAGTATTTACAGTGAGAAAGGTTTTCTGAGTTAGGTTCAGTGCATAATTTCTGATCATGGACTCAGTGCATTAAAATAGTATGAAGTAACTTGCCATTTTTCTGTAAGCTACCAAGATGCACATATTCAACTAATAAATCAACAAAATATTGGCTATTGGGATGGAAGGCTGTGAAGTGAATGAGGAAGGTGGGAGGAGGACAGCTGCAAGAGTTAAGCATCTAAACAAGGACACTCTGAAAAGCATCTGGCTATGGTGAGTCCAGTGGAGGCTGAATAGTTGATTCTTTTTTGCTTCAGAACAAAAGGAAAAAGGGGCTACGTGGCATCCCGGTTAATACCAGCTTACGCTACTTGGTGTGTGAGAGACTGGTTTCAGAGCTCTATCATTATCTCCTTTTTTTTTTCCTCACTAGTTCATATGTAAGCAGTATAAAAGTATCATCTTTAACCTTGGCGGAAGGTTCACATGTTAATGTTTTTTTCAGATGGAACTTGCAGAAATTTGCACAAAGAGCGAACGTTATATTGGCACAGAAGGTGGAGGAATGGATCAGTCGATCTCTTTTCTGGCAGAAGAAGGAACTGTATGTGGATCTTTGTAATCTCAACTAACAATGTAATACTTATTTATGTAAACAAAAAATATCCTCCTACATATCTAGCAGAAAGACAAGAAAGTGGAATACCTTAGTAAGCAGTATAAGCACCGTTGGTATGTAAATGAAACAGGAATTATATGTATAAACTTGTGTGCAATCAAGTATGACAAGTTTGAAGGAATAAGATGATGAAAATGAGAAATGGAAAGAAGGAGTAAAGAAAAGACGTGGGGAAAGATGTACTTTAGAAGAGCACTAGGTTCCACGCTATTTGGCTAATTAGTCACTGAACTTAGAATGTTTCCCATATAATGAAATCTGAATGGTCGGTATGCCTTGTATTCAGTGCAAATGGGATAATTATTACAAAAATGCTTTCTTGAAACTTCTTATAACCAAACAGTTCTAGGAAGTTTTGCCAGGTCTAGTTACAAAGACAATGGAGATTATTTTTTTTCCCCAGTTTTGCTAATTCCAGACAATTCTGTGGCTGGATTCTGATGTAGAAGGCGTTTAGCTGTCTTAAACATGGTGACAGAAGGTGGACTAGCAATGATAAACAGGACCTGCACAGTTATGCATGAGTGCCTGCAGTGGAATTTACAGTGGAGTTCATCCACTGTCCCAGAAGGTGCACAGGACTGTGACTGTTCAAACTTAAAACCTGTCAAAATACTTTTATTGAAATTAATGTAGTGTTTCATGACAACCTTTACTTTCTTTATAATTGTGATATTATACCTCTACAGCTTTTGTTTCTTAATGCCATATCTTGGATGAGCTTATACAGAAAAGAAGCTATTTCCTAGAATTACACAGAACGTTTAATTCCATCGTGAGACACATGTATTTTCAATTTCACATCACCTGTACCTACTCTACACCTTTCCTTCACACTTTATAGTGTTACTAGTAAACACACAGCAACATGAATGCTGAAAGAAGCAGCGTATTTTCCTGGCGTACACACAGATGATCGTGTAAGTGGAGGCTTTTCTGATATATAGCAGTGGTGATCAAAAAGGCAAAGAAAATGTTAGAAAAGATTAGAAAAGAAATTGTGAACAAACCAGAAAATATCGTTGCTTCAGTGTATTTGCAGCTGAATGCATTTCTGGCCTCCTGTCTCAAAAAAAAAAATACTTGAAGAAGAAAAGTACAGTAAAGGGGACTGATGTTGATCGAAACTATTTTTTATATGAGCATTGACTGAAAAATTTAAAGCTTCCAGCTTGGAAAACAAGTATCTTTGAAGATGGTAGTTTGAAGCTCTGTAAAACCCCTGAATGGATAAGAGAAGGTAAATTGAGAATTCAGTGTTTTTCTTAACCGAAGAACTAATAGAAACACAATGACATTAGCAAGCAGCTTGTTAAAAACAAACAAGGAAGTTTGGGTTTTTTTCCCAAAACATTCATTGTTAAATTGAGAAATACCGTACATTGTGGAAAGCAAAAGTTTAAAAAGGGTTCAAAAAAAGACTTTCTTGGATTACTGATAGAGTATTAGCCTATTTGTAGCTATTAAACATAATAGTCTGATGTTTCTTCCAGTGTAAGTATGACCACTGTAATCTTTGCTTACGCGAAGCTGGAAAAATATATCCAAAAAAAAGATTGCTTCGTATATGTCCTATTTTTATATTCCCCCTAAATATCCATTTATGGCTACTGTCAGAAACAGGACACTGGACCAGCTTAGTGGTACATTCTGATCTAATGTAGCAGTTCTTAAAGGGTATATTTAAATGTAAGCAAGCTTGTCTGTCTTGATAGTAATTTTGTGACGTGGTCCAGAATCTCAATGGCAGGGCATAACACACATGCTGTACATAATGTACAAGCAGATTTGTCATTGTTTATTTAGCACTCTAGCTGCTCAAGGAACTCTCTGGGGGTGAACAATGCCAAAACCAGTAAGACGTCCCTGCTTGCAGAGTTACAGTCTATTCTAAGAAGCCAAAGCAGGGCACATGATTTACAACTTATCCCAATGAAAAGCCAGATGTGAATTTAATCTCTTGATTACATTACATCCTGAATTATTTAATTAATGGATGCCTAGCTTATTCCATGAAAAGGTCACAAAATGTTGGGAACATCTTGCGCAGCCTGTGTAAGGCATCTGTGAGGCAAGGCAGTCTCCTATGTTGGAAGGAGACAATAACTACATTTTTATATATAGTTTTACTTCATTTCTCTGTTTGATTGTCTGCATGTAACATGATCACTGTCTCTAGTCAGTCCTAAAATTTTGATACTATTCTGTACCTCAGTGAACTAACCTTGATCTAGTGGAAAATGAGAAAACTAAGGGGGAGATGGACATTGTGGAAGGGGAAGGGAATGTGAAGCCCCTAGTGACACGCACATTAGCTTCAGCCAGGCCTGGTACTTTTCTGTAGATCAAAGAAAAACTGTTGTCTTAAACAGGCAAGAAAAATAGGTTGGGTGGGGTTCTGTGAAATGCTGAAAAAAACCCAAAGACTTAATGGAAATATTTTAAAATCCAGCTACAAGGGAAAAGTTTGAAATGTATGTGTAACTTGGCCAATGAGGTTAAACCTCTTTTCTCGCTGTTTCATGTCAGTTTTCTTTGCTTAACTGTCCCTGGATTTTCAAGAGAAAAAACATGCAAATTTGCATTTGATTTATAGAACTAAGTGCACAGTTAGCTAGTAGTAAATTAAAACTAACCATTCATTTTTCTTTCAATAGGCCAAGTTGATAGAGTTCAGTCCTCTGAGGGCAACTGATGTTAGACTTCCAAGTGGAGCTGCGTTTGTTATTGCTAACAGTTGTGTTGAAATGAATAAAGCAGCAACTTCTCATTACAATATTAGGGTAATGGAGTGTCGTCTGGCTACAAAGGTAACGTATGGCTTATGTCAAACTCTAATGAAACCTTCATCTAAGTATGTGCTTTTTTCCACTTCTGACCAATCATGTCTTTAACACCTGGCTAGGTGCTACTTTAAGTAGCATTTTACTTTCCAGAACCAGACACCTCCATCTCTGCAGAAACAGAACTCCTGCCGAGTTTAATGGAAGTGCAAGGACTGTGCCCTTATATAGAAGATTATGTGATTTAGTTCTATTCAATTTATTTTGTATTATATTTCAATGGAGGAAATAAGTCTATTTTTCAGCAAAAAATATTCTCAGTTAATAAGATAGACTGTTTCTAATTAGAGCTGAATAATGACAAATAATGGAAAGCAACCAGTGTGGTCACATGTTTGTATGTATATATGGCAATAGATGGGTGTTTTCTAGGATTTAGAGGACATCAAAGCTACTAGCTGGAGGCCTGGAAGTAATATTGGAAATGCTGAATAGCAGCATGTATGTCAGTGTAAAGTTTAAAAACAGGCTTGAATCAAGACCCAACATTTAGGTTGTGCTGCCAGTTTACAGCTTGCAGTTATCTCTAAGATGTATGGAACTTGAACATGAAAAATCTAAGTTCCACTTTAATTCTGGATTTTGTAGACCATACGTTTAGGAATATGTAGATGTAGGGTTTGATTTGAGTTTGTTGTAGGAATACAGTGGATTTTTCTTTGATTAGATTAAGTGAGGAATAAGCATAATGATTCCGTGTAGTTATACCCAACATAGTGTGCTGTGTGAAAGAACAGAATTTGGGTCACAAAGTCCAGATGAAAGTTTTTAAACTGCAGCATGGAACTCCATGCCACAAAACATTTTGCCAAAACCTGAGCAATACTCAAAAGTACTTTGAGCATCTGTTGGCATCATAATTCTATGAAAAATTACCATAGTTAATGCTATTAAAAAAAACCCCAAACTTGAAGAGGTGATCAGATACTGACAAAGTATAACATAAAATGGAGTGTTAAGATATTTTTCAAGGAGGGAAGCTAAACTTCAGATGACTTTTTAAATGGGCTTTAAACTCAAGTATAAAGAACATAGCTGCATTTTAGGTATATATAAGATATGGTAAAAATAATAGCACCAATGACCATAGTTAAAGCTGTTGTTGCTGAAGTTAATAAAAGATTCTTATGCCATTAAGAAAATCAAGATAAGGACCTGTTTGTGTGTTGGTTCTGGTATAACTGATAAACCTCTAATTTAGGATAGTTAATTGACTAGGTATGTATTTTAGGAAGAGCTTCTTTTGGAATTTTTTTTTGCATAAGGAACAGAGAGCCTTCACAGATGATCTATTCTAAAAGGCAAACTACGAGTGCATTAAGTTGTAAGACCTTTTGAAGTATTGTTTCATATACCAGATTTTGTGAATTGAATCAGAGTTTTCTAAATTGCTTTAAATTATTGGTCCTGTGCAGTAAACTGAAAAGGTGGTGAGGAAAGATGATTTTTTTTGCATTCCTGTTAGCTACGATGCAATCTCTAAAAAGGTACCTTTAGCAGATGCTTGATTTTAAGGAGACTAACAACATACACCTGTCTATTTTTAAACATATGCTACCCAGATGGAAAGTTGCACACACTATAAAAATACGTTGAGCCAGGAAAAGACTTGTCTTTAGGAACAGGTCACAGCGGGGTGAAGGAGGGCAGGTATGTAAGTGGAAGCAGGGAAGTCTTTTAAGCACCATTAAGCTAATGGAACTATGAAATAACATGCTGGGCCTCACAATAATGCTTTAAAAGAAATTCTCGTTGCTAAATGCCTTAGGATAGGCATTTTTTTCCCTTTCTGCTTTAGGTCATTCTAGAATTTCATACTGTTTGCAGAAAGCTCCATGTAAGTAAAGATGCCAACACAACATATCCCTGCTGGCATTAGCGTAGGACATTTTTATGTCAGTCTGTCCTACAGCAAGTGAGCTCTTATCATCCTCACAAAATTATCTTTCTCACGTTCTGTTCCTTTCCCTTCCCTTCTGGACAGTCATTCTTTTGCTTGTTGGTTTTTTTTTCTTCCTCTATTCTTGTTGTAGCCTCTGAGTGCTTTCCTGTACTCTATTATATGTTTAAAGCCACTTATGTTCTGCAGAACACTCGCAATTCCAAAGGAAATTAACGTCTACTTTATACTTCAGAAAACTCGCATAGTAGGTGCTGCAGGATGAATACGAGCATTAGTGAATGCTGTGGTCTCCTCTGCTTCTCTGTGTGTGGTTTGCTTCACTGTCAGCTATAGAGTAGTGCCAAGAACGTCTGCAACTGGAATGCTGTATAGTTAATCAACTAATGTTTGTTAAATGTGGAAAGATGCTCAGATGACATTATAGAAATGTAAAGTGTAAGAAAGTGATGTTGCTATATGAGGGCTAAGTATTCCTATACTTACTCCTAGTCAGACTTTCTTTTATTTAAATTTGTGCCATCATTTACTAAGTATGTTTTCCTCTCAGTTACTTACAGTTCTACAGTGTGCCTGTGTTGAATAATAAAGGACAATAAAGCCTACAGATGCTATATCCTGGCAGTTAAGAGCCAGCTGCATGATGTCCACATCTTTAATCCATCTAGTCAGAGATCATCAAGAAAATATCCAACTGTGGGATCAGTATTGGGATTACTTTTGTACATTAAATAGATGGGATTTTTTCCCATTTCTGTTCTGTGTCCATTATAATTTGAGCTGCTGCAGCTAGACTGTTTTCAAAAACCATTTCTGTTTGCCTATAACATTTTTCCCAGTGCTCTTAGAATCGAAACTTTGCTATAAGCAGTATAGACCTTTCCAGCAAAGGCTCACCCACTGGCCTGACGGGGTCAGTTTCCAGTTGGAACATTTGACCTGTAAAACCCCAGCGTAGTTAGCTCATCTAAAATACAGCATCTCCCTTGAAGTATAGAAATGGGAACAGATGTGACAATACACATGACATATTTCTACAGGGGATTATTTATTAAAAATGGAAATAGAAAATTTTTTGTTGCCTTATAGAATATTATATTTTGTAAATTCTTAGTTCTGTTTAACTTCTGGTAATAAAGTCTAGGGGATGCTGAACATTAGGATTAAAGCACGAGGAAAAAAATTTCCATTCATTTAGCACCTTGAAGCAGATTTAAGAACATGTCACAAACATGCACTAACCTAAGAGATACTGAGTATTTAAGTAAAACAAATGTTATTCTAGCGTAAGCTGAAATACAATTACATAAAGGCTGGGGAGTTCTAGGTAGTCAGAGCCTTTGAAAAGCAGGCCAGAAGTGACTTAATCAGTCTTTTACAAGAAAATCTTCTCACCTGATTTCTGCATTAGCCACTAGTGCTGCTTCTTTCTCTACCACTGCACATACAAAACTGTGTTTTAGATGGCGACAGAGTCATATGATTAGGATTTTGATTGGATTTTGTTTGTTCTGCTCTACTGAGCCTCACATAAATCTTAGTAAGTCACTAGATGGCACCAAAAGTAGTTAATTTTTATATACTGTAATAAAACTGGAAGAGCCCTTGCAAAAGCACTGTTGGAAGAGAGCAGGAGGGCGAGAATCTGTAGGAGATAGTTGGGCAGCAGTTCTGCTTAAATTTCATGCTGTAACTTTGCACAAAGCAAAGCAAATACTTTTCAGACACATGTAAATCCCATGGTTTTTTTACCCAGGAAGTTAAATGGCTTTGCTGAATTGAGACGTAAATGATTTTAAACCAGTCTCACTCAAAACCAGTATTGATTGGAAAGAATGACAAAACACACTGGGTGAAATCTTGGCCCTGTTGATGAGATGTTTTAATGCTGATTTGAATAGGAAAATAGGAAAAGGATTTAATTCCCTGGTCTTGCTGCACTGGTTTAAACTCTCTGCAAACATATAGCCTCATCTGGCATACTTGGAAGCTTTAATCTCAACTTAAATGGTGGTATGTCAGGTACTTATGAATACAGTAAAGCAATGTTGGTATGTACCTGCTAATGTGTGTATTACTCTGTAGTAATCTGTTGAAATTAAAGGTGGTATGTCAGTAGGATCCCACAATGACCACTTAATATTCTTCTATAATTCATAACATTAAAAGTATTCTACCTTATGAGGAAAGCTGCTTTACTCAACCATTTTCATTAGGCACATGAGAGCATCAACACATGTAGCAACCTTCCAGAGAAAAACCTCTTTGACATATTTCCTTCTAGGTTTCTGGCATGTTGAAGTAACGACTGTCAATTGCCAAAACATCACAAAGATACACAAAGCATGACATTGTCTGGAGTAGGAAAAATGGATAACATCTATAACTAATTAGCATCATAGCAATCATGTAGGAATGGAGCAGATTCTGACATACTGTCCTAGTTTCAGCTAGGACAGAGTTAATTTTCTTCCTAGTACCTGGTATAGTGTGGTGTGTGGTGCTTCACTGCCAGCTGGGGTTAAACCACAACACTAGACACTAACACATCGTAACCTTCCTGTAAGGCTCAAAACTTCCTTTAAATTGGATGTTAAAAGAATGTACTTAAAATTTACTTTAAACTCTAGACATTGAGAAAAGTTACTGTTAATTCTCCCACACAAATCTTATGCCCACTTTCGTATTTTTAAGACTATTATGAGAAGGGGTTTTAATGACAACCTCAAATGTTCATCAGAAAACTCCAGGAGCATATTGGAAAGGTCAAACTGAGTTTTAAATGTTAGAGCAAATTCTAACAGTACAGAAACAGACTTCTTGGGGACTTTTAGTGTTACAATATCGTAGCGTTTTTATAAGCAGTTGTCTGAATGTGATTGTAAAAGGTTAAGTGCTTGAAGTAACAACATCCATGGAAAAGGATAAATCACTGATTTGATATCACACAAATAATGCCAGTAGGGCTTTTACAGACAATATCTAATTTGAGGGAAGAATATCTATCATTCACAGACCTTTTATAAATAAATATAATGATTATCTGCTATGTACTGATAGAAGGTAGTTTCAGATGGTTCCCAATTAAGAAGTGAAAAGAGCAAATGGGTCTTAAAGGTTTTTATGGACTATTAAGTAGTTTTAAACAGGAAGGCACAATATTTTCTATTTTATTTTTTTGCATTTCAGCTTCTCTCAAAGTCAAAAGGATTGGACTGGAAAACAATGTTGAGACTCCATGATGTACAAACCAAGCTAGGAGTTAGCCTAGAGGAAATGCTGACCATTGTCGAGGAGGTATTACATCCTGAGCCTTACAGCACAGAGGAAATTTGTAAATGCCTGGGAATTAGCCTGGAGGAGCTCCGCGCTCAGATCCTTAGTCAAAACACGCAAGATGGTAAGCATATATGAAATGGTGGGGTTTAGTGTACAATGTCTGTATTATATAAAAAGTTTATGTATTACAAGTAGTGCAAGTGGAAGTCTTGGCAGAATACTTCCCCAGAATCTTAGGTGGCAAGTGAGAGAATTGATACCACTATTTTCATTCTAACTTCCAACTTAAAACAGAGCAAAACTGATTTTGATTGAACTGTTTCTAAAATGGTAGAAGAAGCAGATCACTTATTATTTTAGATTAGCTTGTGCTGTTTGAGAGTCATCTCTAAATAACCCAGGTTTTATTCTAGGAAAAAGTCAAACTAGGCTTCCTTTTTTGGCAATAGCTCTTAACAAAACCAAACGTTTTGGATGGTTACAGCATCATTAAAATGAATCCTGTTTGCTCTCCCTTAACTGGCGTTAAAGACCAGCATAGATGGAGCTTGTGTTTCTGGTTTTGAATTGATAAATACATGATCACTTCATAAAACATGCACTGGGCAGCAAGTCATCTAGGTCTCTCCTGAGAAAGAATTTTCTGTCACTATCAATATTTTTACTTCTTTTAGAAGAATGTTGGTGGAGGTGAACAACTTACTATTAAAATATTTCCCATGTATTATTGCTTATGATTATACCATGCAGTCATGAGCATTGGCACACATGGAGTGGATCTGGGATGCATATAGTAGGGTTGCTAACAATACTGAGTAATAGAGCATTTATGAAATAATTAATTTGCATTCATAACAGGTTTCCAATTGAGATCAGAATCTTTAAGAACTTAAAATAATACTTACTTCCTTGTTTCCATTCTGTAGCCTTAATATCTCTACTGTTTTGTAGCTGAATTACATCCTTGCCAGTCCTTCCCAAGACTGCTTTCAGGGACGGATATGTTTGATGCATATAAATCAGTAAGATATCTATGTATACTGATGCTTATATTTAAATAATCTTTTTATCTGAAATGATTGTACACCTTATATATTGACCAAGGACCAGGTCCTGAATCTATAACCTGTTTCACGCCCCAGTGGTATCAGAGAGTATGAAACTATCTTATTGTCTAATTACACTGCCAGAGGGCACCAGGATGGAATATGATATCTTAATCCAGCTCTTTATCTCTAGAAAGAATTATGATAACTCTGTGCTGTATGTACATGAGGAATATACTGAACCATGTACCTGCACTCTGCAACATTTTCATGGGAAACTACAAGGTTGTACATCTTTTATGCTGTCCCCTTACTCTCCCCTTCCTGAAGCAATACAAGACTATTAACTTACAGATGTTCATACTCCTTATACCTGGTTTATAAAACAAAATTCTACAGTTCTGTAGAATTTAATTGTTTATACAGGTTATTTTGATTTTTTTTCAAAACCCAAAGTCTGGATAAAAAATTTAAACATAAAAGCTGTAGAAGAAACTCAGAGGAAATTTTATATTGTGGCTCTGAATAGCGTTTGCAGATGTTTGCTGAACAGAATATCTTAAACTTGCATGACCATGATTTCATTTGATAAGGCCAATTAAAATGGGTTATGCTGAAAGTCTCTTTGCATGTACAATATAAAATTAAATAACAGATTTCTGTAAAACTATATGCAAAGGAGAAACAAGACAGACACAGAAAGAAGGAATCTAAATCCACTGTTTGTTTTTGTTACACACTAAACAAATTACATTTTATGTTCCTTTGGAAAACCAGAGGCTGTTTGACAAAAATATTTTTCTTATTTCCCCTCTACTTTCCCACTATATTTTCATGACAATGCCTGGCTTCTTCATGTGAGAGAAAACATACCGACAAATAAGTAATGTCTGTAGGGAATTTCAGAATGTTGTTGAACTTCTTTGTTCAACATAAAAAAGAACCATAACATTTAGAATCATAGAATCATAGAATCATTTAGGTTGGAAAAGACCTTTAAGATCATCAAGTCCAACCATAAACCTAACACTGCCAAGTCCCACTAAACCATGTACTAAACCATCCCTAGTAATAATGTGAACAACAGTTTATGCATTCATCCTTTTGCTAGCATCCATAAAGTTCTGGCATTTCTTGGTAGACAGAAGTTCATAGAATCATTTAGGTTGGAATGAGAATTAATATTTAGATCATTGACTGGATTCAGAGTTTTCTCTGTGGCTGAATATAAATTGTCAGTCATTTTAATTTTTTGTATTATTCAAAGCTCAATGATAGTTACAAATGTTTTGTACTGGCATTGTATCTCATGATTAAGGATATGAAAGTGCTATGTCAATATTATTTTAGCCTTAAGTCTAGCTTCCCCTCCTTTACTTCTCCATTTCTCCAGTGATGGTACTGTATACTTACATAACATTTTATAAGTGTATAAGGCTCACCAGATAAAACTCCACATCCCAAAGAAAAATGGTATGGACAGGCTTTGAGTAAGTCCCAGGCCAAGTCTGGAAGCACACAGCAACTTGCATCCCTTTTATCGGCCAGTACTCAAGGATTTTTGCAGTTCCCCACTGTACAGCCCACTTGCTCCCCAGGTTTGGAGAAGTCCAGATGGTGCATAAAGCCTCTCTAAACTTCTTGCAGTTGTTTCTTGGCCAACTCAAAATCCTGAGTTTAAATCTCCCTTGCAAATGTTTACACATGGGTTGCACTTGTGGCTTCCGAAGATCTCTAGAAAAATAATATTTATTACTTTCTAAGGTGCACTATGCCATAATTTTGGCTTGGACTTGAGTGCTTCACAGAACATTTAGTGTGTGGTGATTGTGGGACATTAAGTATTTATAGGCTTCACCACAAAAGGATATTCTCCTGTAAAACCGTGTATTCCTTTAACCAGGAAATGTTTTTTTCCTTCTTAAATGAGGTATTTTTAAACCCATTTTTCCTTTTCATGTATAAAATTGTAATCTAATTTTGACATTTAAACCTGGGAATGAAATCGCCATGGGAGGAGCAGGCATCCATTTGCTGTGTGGATTTGGCTGTTTAACTGCCATCCTATTTGTCCCCTGGAAAGAGAATTCTAAATCTGTGCTGTAGCTTCAAAGGTGCTTGAATAGCCTTTCATTCCCACTGTCAAGTAATTTGTATTAATGATGATCTCAGTGTAAGAGCAGTTTCAACTTTATTTGCACAGACAGGCACATGTGAAGGTGGACTCTCAGATATTATGTCAGGCTGCTCTGGGATACATAAAGCTTTGTCGTGTACATTAGTAGACTTCCCTTGTCTTACATGAACAGAACTTACCTCCAAACTGGTAGACCTAAGAGCACTTCCCAGCTTGAGGGTCCACATGCCTACTCCAGACTCAGTCTTATCCATGTCATGGCAAAATTTGAGAACGTACCATCCCCTTCCATAAAAACATGGTTTACTTGGGATGAGCCCCAGAGAGGTGGCCGCTCCAGGCAGATCCCATAACAGCTACCTGGAGGATGCAGGCCTTTGGGGTGTGCCACAGGTTAGGCACAGGCACTGAATGGTTTAGGTTAGTTGCAAAAGCCTTGTTAAAGCTAGCATTCCTCTGGAGGAAAAATCACTTTAAACCAGTAGTTATCATAATCTTGAAGCAGGTGTCTGCTAAATGGGTCACTGAATCCAGCAGTGACTTGTCCCCCTGGTTTATTTTCAGAAAGCCACATTGCAAACAGTTACTTGAGCAGTCCCAGTAGAGTAACTGTTCCCCACTTTGAGTAGGGGGTTCACAATCTGGCTCAAATTAAAGCCACCTGGCGGCATTTTCTTATATACATTATGAGCCAGAAACCTTCACCCTCATCATGTTCAATCAGCAGGATGCCTAACAGAGAAGAGTACTATTCCACATGAGTAATGGTGGTAGAAACTGTCCCCTACATGATTTCGCGTTGGTGAGTTCTTCCTGTTGTAAATCTCTAACAGTCCCATCAGCCATGTGTAGCTCATTAATCTATAGTGAAACATATCTTAAGAAGCTGCCAAAGCAACTAGAAAAAAATATATAGCCTGAAGAGGTTGGTCTTTAGCTAAAGGTCAGATAGAATTGTACAGGAAGCCTCTAAACAAAGGAATCTGCTGGAGTTGAAGTTGTAACAAATAATATGAGTTGCTGAGAAGCCACAATGTTTAATTATAAAGAAAAAAAATCCCTGTAAATGGAGTAGACAGGTTTGCACAAGTTTTGTAAAGCTAAAATTAAAAATATGACCATACAGTTGAAAACCCACAGTAAACTTTTCTGTTATATTTAATTAACCCACAGTTATTTGGGACTAATAGCCCAGGATTTTTGTTTGTTTTTAAGAGTTTTTACATAGATTTTGGACAAACTTTCATGAATGTTATTCTGCTGTGTCGTAACAACTTGGGAGGTTCTTGCTGCAGTATGAACTATTAGTGCACTGGAAAATGTCACCATTTCTTTCAATGGCATTCGGTGGTTTGTAAGTGAATCGAATCTACCTGTTCATGGATGACATTACAGAAATCCTCTGGAGAGGAGCAAAGCTAGGGTGCAGAAAATCTACAAAGGGTCAGCAAGAGTTGCTGGCATTCTCTAAAAAATAGATAAGGACTGGTAATACAAAGCAGTTTACAGTGGAGGAGGTTCCTTGTAGAAGATTCACTGTGTCGTCTTTAAAACTTCAGAAACACAGTGAGGCTATGACCTGGAATGTGGATTAGCTGCTCCAATAGCAGGCTGAATGCAGGTGAAATGTGTTAAAAACTTAGTGACAAAATATCACTAAGAGCAGACCCGGGTACAGGATTCCTTGTCCTCCTTAAAGTTTTCTGTGGTCTCATTTTGACTTTTCAGGTTGACTTTAATTTCTTCTGATCTGTATCTGTTGCAATCCATAAAAGTTATCGCTTACCCTCACTTGAGTCCACAAGAAACTTTTTCTGTGTGCAGCTGATACCATGCAAAATAAATCAGTCTCCATGCTGTCTTTTCAGAAAGGGACAAAAGAGACCCTGAGATTCTGATTGTGTGACCATGTCTAGGTCTAAAATCAAACAGTTCATTCCTGCATTGCAGTGAGCTATGCAGAACGTGGCAGTGAGGAAATGTGCAGTGATTTTCAAAGAACAGTTTTTGAGAGCATGAATCTAGTCAGAGACAGATCCTCAGCCGATACAAATCTCCATCAGTCCAAATGGCGCTATGTCATTTTGAACAAGCAGAGCACCTGAACTGGATATTGCACAGATCCCCTTATGGAAGAAACATTACTTTAGAAATCCCCTAGACAATTACTCTTACGTCAGCATGGTAGCCAGTTTCATTGCACCGGAGGTTTTAGGTTCCTCTCTAGTCACCAGAGAAATGGGTACCACAGGGCAATCCGGGTCTCAGGTGGGATAAACAGTTCCCTAACCTGCCCTATTCACTGACAGAAGATGGAGCTGAGGGTACCTATATGCCTAATTTGGAACTAAATTTAAGTGGGGGAAACCAGACCTTTGTAGTTTACTGGATTAGGAAAGTATATTTACATTTTCAGTCAGATTCCATACACTATAATAGATTTAAGGATCCACATGCTTTTAAGAATCTGGCATTAGTTCCCCACACCCTGCTTTTTTGCTCTCCTTTGAGCACAACAGAGGATGAGACCATGTAACCCAGTCCTGTGCAACACTGGAAGGTTTACTTTGAGGCCTTCAGTTTTTCTTCTTTCAGAGCACTCCAGTCCTAGCTCAGATATAAACTAATCAGTCATGCGCACTTTGGTTTAGTTTCTTTTAACCGTGACAGAGTGTGGCTTAGGAAATCAATCCTTTCTAATTGTAAAAAATGTGGCTATGTGAAGCATGCAGATTCTGATCAGTTTCTGCACTCTTCTAAAATCACAGCCTCCATAGCTCTTTGGCATTTCCTATTAATTCAGATTTTATTTATGTGGAGCTAATATATAGAATGTGATGTAGCAAGGAGATTCCAATATAGATGTAATTTTTGGAAGTATCATGTGTGCTCTGCTATCTTTTATTATATAGAGTCGGTTAGTTGGACTACCTATCCAAAGAAGAGATACAGGAGGGTTTCTCTATTACCAGAGGCAGTTGGTATTGAAAGCCAAAAATATATGAATCATTTCATTATTTTAGAATAGGACTTACAGAGTACAAAGGTGTTTGCTGTCCTGAAGATAATTTTACCTAAGCAATACACTGCCAGAGAGGAAAAGCAAACTATAAAAAAAAAATTTTTAAAAACAAATGTAATTTTCTGAGATAAAATGCTGCCTGTAACCAGACAATAGATAACATAATGATACCAGCCTTTAGCCAATACTAATTGGCTAAAAGTCCACAAAGGAGTCTGAAAATAACATACAGCCGCTCTTTCTCACTTGGGAACTGCCTGAAAGGATTGCTTTTGCATCAAGAGAAAGCAAGTGTCAAGGTAGTGAGTTCTCCCCTACACAGAGTGGCTCTCCTGGAAATGAATGCTGTCGAGGACACAGCTCAGATCTTTTGGCTGGCAGCCAGTAGCTGGAGCACCCATTCTGGTTGCCAACTCGTAACATGACGAGCACAACACAACCCCAGAGATTTCTAAGGTAATCTGGCCAGTAGAGCATTGCTCTACCAAAGGGTGGTCTCCGAATCAATCACAGCCTTTGGCAAGTCTGTTGCCTTACAATTGAAACCAGACATGTTTTCAGTTCATTCTTTGGGTTACTACTGTTCAATGGTGATTTACAAGAGAGTGTGAGCTATGGCAATCTCTCACGCAACTTTAGATATTCCCTAAACGAATGCACATTTAGAAATCTCCTTGCTCTAAAACAATGGCTTATAAGAAAAGAATATTTAAAGAGAAACGATCCTTAAAAATAGGCCAAGCTGCCTTTGTTTAACATTCAAAAATACTGAGGCATCACTCTGCAAAACACAGTGCAAGTAACTAGAGCAGCAACAAAATACAGTGGGGTAAAACACACTTCTAAATGGGAAACCAAAATATGCTCTTTCTGGGAGGTACTCTCAAGATGATGTTTCTGGGGGCACTCAATTTTCTCATTTCTGTCCTAGTTTGAAATGCATTCAGAAGGCCTGTTCAAAAGACAGCAACACAAGGTTTCTCAGTAGCAGGCTGTATTGAATTACAAAATAAGTATCACCAGAAGCAGTATCACCAGTAGCAGAACACTGCTATGTTCAATGTTTCTCTATCATTTTAGACTCCTTGTGTCTCTCTCAGCAATGAATTTTCAGCATTTACAGTTGTGATTTACACTTACTCTGGAGAAATAAAAGGGATTATACAGGTGCTGATGAAGTCCTAGTCTGTGAGGGTTGCAATCTGGAGTATACATACAACAGATTTAATACTGGACACAATTTTATTTCCAGTCTTTCAAGGAAGATTGCTGCATATACTTGCAAATGTGGATTGCTGAAATCATCAAAAGTGGTTCCAGAACTTGGCTGTTTCCATGAAACAGGCAAGTAGGAACTCCATGTGTCTGGGTCAGATAGTGAGTTCTGTTTTGAATACAGGGCTTGTCTCTCTTCTCCTTTTACCTCTACTTGAGTGTTTCATCAGCCATTGTAGAAAGCAACAGAGACCAGAAGGTGAAATGAGGAGAGAGACCTTGCTCTAAAGGAGAATTTACACATAGAAAGAAAATGGGGGATGTTCTGAGGTGCTCCAACAAGAGTGTGCTTGAGTTGTGATGAAATAAGGAAACATACTGCAGTAGGTGCTCCACATAGGGAATAAATTCCACTTATCTAATATTTACCATCCAAACAGCTCAAGTAAACCAATTTAATCGTAAATTAAATTGTCACACATGCTTCTGGTGAACAGTACTTCCGCAATAGCAGCCATGGTATTAAAGCAAACAGAACTATACTGGGAGAGTAAAACAATGAACTACAACATGAGCTTGGGAACAGCAGATCAATTCTCAGATACTAGCTGCAAGCCAAACCCTCCTGTAAATAGGAGTAGCTTGAGGAGCCTTTAACTGCAGCCATCCCCTTCCTTTTTATGCCCCACTGTTCGGGCTTGGTGGAGGTCTCTACCCAGATGGCCATGCATGTTTGGGCACACACACACACACACACACACTCTTCCCACATGAACTGCTTTTTCATGGCACAATAGAAAAATTTTAGCCAAAATCCTTGCACTAGCTCTTGATCTTAGTAGGTCAATACCAAGCAGCACTCGTCTGGGCTTGACATCTCTTCACATCCACACAGGCAGCACTGACACTCTGGCTGGTAACACACACCAAAAAATAAACCCTGAAAATCAAACTGAAAGCACCTGTGCTCTTCACTGTACCTTTAATCTAGTATTATTTACAGTCAGGGTGAACCTGCATCATTGTGAAAATACTTGAGAGGGCTTCCTTACCTATGCACCAGAAAACATGGATAATAGCATTTTTGTTAATCTCAGGTTAAAAAAAAAAAAGAAAGAAAGGGGGGGTTTTTTTGTGGTTTGGTGGTGGTTTTTTTTCAAGAAAAGGTCCATCCACACAGTTACATAATTGATGCAGATTTGGCCTGCAGCAGTCACACATAATGCCCTGAGCCAGAAATGTTGGCCAACGGCTGCCTGCAGGGCACTGGGTACCTTTCTGGTATTCTCCTGACTCAGTTTTGCTGGTATTTGAAAACCTGAAAGCTTTAGATTAATGCCCTAATGCATGTTGCTGCTAACTCTTGAACTTGTGGCTTGCCTACGCAAAGTAAAAGGAGAGACTGGGTCTGTTCAGTGACACAGCAAATAACCAGAGCATGTGCATGATGTTATCAACATGGAAAAAATGAGTACATAGTATTTAGAGTTCATCAAAGTACAATCTTATTAGGGCTTTTAAAGAAGATGTAGGTGAGCTTTTGCAGAAGACTTTCAGCAGACAGAGTTCTAATATAAAATATGAATTACTAAAAAAAAGTAATTCTACTATATTTTTGTATGTTCCTTTTGTAGTGAATATTAATGGATAACTGTAGTACTTAATATTTTCATTTTGTTTAGTTTCCACCTTTAAGTTATACCAGCGTGCAAAGCATGTGTATAGTGAAGCTGCCAGAGTGCTGGAATTTAAGAAGATATGCAACAAAGCACCTGCCAATGCAATCCAGCTGCTGGGAGAATTAATGAACCAGAGCTATATCAGCTGCAGGGAAATGTATGAATGCAGCTGTCCTGAACTGGATCGGCTGGTAGACATCTGCCTGTAAGTTTTGACCACAAGGAAGAGTAATCGCCTGTTGAGAATATTGTTTGAATTGATGAGAAAATATGACATCGTTGGCTATTGCAATTTTAAAATGAAAGTATTCTTGTGTCTTATTACAAAATTAATCTCCTGCAGGGACATTACATGGTCAATTGTTTCCCTACTGACATCTGTGTAATACTTTCAGATGAAAGCTGCAGTTTATGGCTTTATTACAGGCTTTGCTTTTGGACTGACTCATCATCACAAGTGTTACGTTAGACTGTTGGCTATTCTTTTTTTAAGTTGTAGAAGAAGTCATAACTGGTTTTCTTAAAACATCATCTTAGTTGTTCTAGTTGAATTCTGTTACTTTTTGTGTATTTCTTAACCATTTCAGAACTGCGCCATGGGAGTTCTAGGGCATAAGCAAGCTGTTC
This sequence comes from Haliaeetus leucocephalus, assembly GCF_000737465.1. Taxonomy (NCBI): domain Eukaryota; kingdom Metazoa; phylum Chordata; class Aves; order Accipitriformes; family Accipitridae; genus Haliaeetus; species Haliaeetus leucocephalus. The sequence continues at coordinate 12,173,744 of NW_010972775.1, forward strand.
TACACTCTTAGATTGCCTTGAAATCATAATGGTATATTGTGAAATGCTATTGCATTTTTTTCAATTAAAAAAATATGTTGTCTAGGGTGTCGGATAGGTTGGACAGTATTTCACCATTTAAAAGATGAGTGTGTTAACTGGCTAACACTCTGCTTCTCCTCTCTGCATTGTGTGTCTGAGCTTTCCCCACATTATTCAGTCTCCATCTGCCCCAGCCTCATTCTTTTAGCTGGGTTCCCTAACTCAGTTTGGCCGCAATAAAACAAGCCCTCTCAACTCCAAAACACATTCCCTGAGTGTCATTTTGTCCCTTCTCTTCTCCCTTTATTCCTCCCCAGTTTCATATCCTCTAGCCAGAATAAACAGAGTTTGAGAAACGGCATGAAGTGAGCTGGAAATCAATCACAGGTTGCTGTGTGTAGCAGGCTGTTATTTTCATAACTGCTGCAGTGGATGATGAGATCTGGTATAACCATGTGTTAATACAGAAAGTAAAAATGAATACTTAGTACTCACATTCTACATAGTATTTCATCCATAGTACAGGACGAGCATGAAAGGATGTACACATTTCGGTCCCTCTTAATTTCCATTTTTCTGGTACATTTGATCATGGGACAGACATTTTATGCTAACATTGATCTAAATTCAGTGGTTGGTGATCATTTTAACAGTGGCTTGGGGGAATAAACAGCTGCCCACCTGAGCTTTCCCACCACTACTTCATCCCTGCCTCTTGCCCCAGCCACCTTCTCCCAGCTGCTTCCCTCATACACTTCATCATGGCTCCTGGTGATGCCACCTTCATACTTCTCCTCATCTGTTATGGTTCCTGCTTCGCCTTGGAGAAGGGTGTGCTTAGTTTGGGAAACTCTGCCCTAAGCCAGAGCATTACTGCCCTGCCAGAAGGGAAATGTAGGGTGCCGTAAGTCTTTGCAGGCCTGAGGTCAAGAAATGTTGTTTCACTCTCTTTTAGAAGCAAATATCCCATCCTCTCTCTACATCTTTCAGTCTTGAAGAAAACAGAAACTGTTTCAATTTGAAGGTAAAAAAAATGAATACTTTACCACCTAAAAATGAAAGTTACAAAAATATTTTTTACTAGCGACTGGCTTTTTTTTTTTAACTAGGAAATCAGTTTGGCTTGTAATGAAAATACAAATTTTGCAAACATGCAATTTGCCATATGCTTTCTTACTTCTATACTCATCCAGATTTTGTAAGTTGTAATACCCATGTACCAGGTTTGTAAATTGATAGAGTATGATACAGATGATTATTTAGGATAGTCTGATTTCTTTTGCAGATGAGATGGAATGGCCTCTAAGCCAGAAAACTACAAACTTAAAAACTGAACAGAAGACTTTTGGACATTCACAGATTATTTTGCATATGGGATACACATGCTGTTTTGTGATAAAACACAGAGAAGCCCCGAGAGCCATTGGACAGTCTGATAGTAATTTGGCAATACAATTTTGGTTCCTTCTCTTGGAAGTCAATCCAGTACGTAACTCACAGGCTATGTTCAGTTTATTGTATCACGTAATGATCACGTAATAGAATAAGCTATGGCAGTCACTTAGCGGGGCAATTTCACCATGGTTATCCCAGCTGCTCAAAGGGAACTGTTGATCTGTGTGTGACAAGGGAGAACTGACTCCAAAGTCAGCTGAAGACAGAAACTATGCTCTACTGAATTATCAAAAATCTTAGGCTACAGAATCTTGATCCAGTGCGAGGTATCAGCACTGCCTGTTCTGTGACACCACTGACAGAGGAGAAGCCTTAAAACTTAACATCTGCTTTACTTTTAGGTACAGTAACTACCCAGTGTTGATGCCTCAGTCAATAGCATCTGATGACTGAACTTTGCAAAAGTGACTTGCCATTTTAAGTGTCTTCACTAGGGTATCTAGCTTGAATCATACTGATAGGGCCTGTTTTCAGAAATGCTGGGAGAAAACGCTCCTGTTTCAAGTAGGGGAAAAAAGTAGGTATAAATCTGCACTACAGCGTGGAGTTACCTGTGCTACATTTAAATAACCTAGCATGGATGCTAGCAACAGTCTATTGCAGCATGACGCTCAGCGTGGGGATGGAAATTCTCTGTTTCTCATTTATGCTGAGCGCTGTGCTTTCATGGCTAGACAGCTGCTGCTCTCTGAGCTAGCTTGGGTATCGTGACACTGACTTGCAGGCAGTAGCACAGCCACAGCCACAGAACCCAAAGGAAAGGAGTATGCAGTTAGGATTTTACTAAATTAAATTAAAATTAATCACAGCATTTCAGTTCCAGGGACCAAAATATAAATAGTGAAGGAAAAAAGTGATGTGTGTGCCCATGTTACATCAGATTTCTAACTTACCAGCAGAAGAGCCCACAACTAGTATGATGAGCATAGCTAAGCACCACAGTAGAGTGTCATTCGTGTGAAGCGATTTCTAATTGGTATATTAAAATTATTTAATCCGGGGTTTTCTTATTTCAGTCATTGCACAGAAACAAGTAAATTATTTGTTCATTATTCTTTACTGTGTTGTCCCATCAAGAGTATTTCCTAAGAAAAGTGTCTTTCTTCTTTAGAAGTTTGATATTCTTTAATGTCTTTCTGATTATGTGATTAGATTTATAAAAGCTTATAGCCATTCTAGATGAATGCAGCTTAAGCCAGCATCAATTTTTGGAAATGATTGGAAAAACGTCTTAATTCTTCTCAAGTTGTTCATTAAAAAACTAAGGGACATAAAATCACTAGTCACTCTAGGAAAACTTGGCTGATGTGATTATAGAAATGGCCAGGAACTACATAAATTACATTCTTTACTTACAATGATATACAGCTGCCCTGTAACTTTAAAAAGCCTTTCCAAAAATACATTCCACAGAATTGCCCGAGTCTACTGCTGCTCTCTCCTTACAAGGTTTAAACTGTGAAGAATAATCTGCATATCCAGATGTTTTCTGTTTTGCCTAGATCTTTATGTTTTACTGTACAACTGCTGCCAAGAAAGAAAGGGATCCATACTTGCTGTGGTTTGTAGTGCTGAAAACTGTAACCACTAGCTGGTCAGTTGTTTTTTTTTTTTTTATTTTTGCAAAGACAGAAGACTTGTACTTTCTCTAACCCATCTCATGCTGTTAGTAGCTATTTTACCTGTTAAAAGTTACCTTTTAAATTAAGTAACACAGAAGATTTACTGAACAATTAAGGAACAAAAAACTGGATCTGAGCTCCTGAACTCATTGGGTACTTTTGAGAATCTCTCAGAATCCTTGAGTGTTGTAAATAATTTTCTTTCATTCTCTTATTCTCCATCTTTCTGTGGTATAAAACCTGATAATTTTTGTGTTACGAGCCATGTCCCTTACAGTTGAAGATAGCTGAATCCTCTCTGATCACTTTTAAAAGATACGTTTTTTACATTACATCCAAGTGCATTATGGTAGCCAAGACAACTGCATTTTATCAAAACTCTTACCACTGGTGATTTTCTTAAGGCTGCAAAGCCTGGAGTCATGACACAATTTGAAAATTCAACAAAACAAACAGAAAACTACCCTACAAAAAGAAGTTTGCAGCTCCTCCAGAGCCAGAAAGGTTTAAAGATGCTATTCAAATGCACACCAAGCTACAAAACAGAATAATATCCTCCCCTCCCCCATTTATATATTTAAATCTCATCATGTTAACTCTGTGCTTTCTGAGCAGCTAGTTCATAATTTTGAGTATTTGGAATTAACAATATTGCTGTGATTTTATCACCTCTTACAGCACAATTATTTTTAAAATGAGGTACTGCAATGTCTTACCTATTGCTTCCATACACCAGCCTATGGGACTTCTATTCTTATTCTTCTTTTCTCTGCTGAAGTACTCATGTTTTTATTCTCATTTACACACACAGCCTTCCTCATAAGATAATTCTCTTTTTATCCAGTGAATACTGGAACAGGATACATAAACTCTTCAAGAAGCAAAGGCCAGAAACTGGGACTGGGAGCCAAGTGCCCCCAACACTGGACTACAGATACGTTCTCTCTCCTGTGTGCTCTGTCTCTCCCTCTATTACCTGTCCTCGTGGCTGCAGCATAGCCCAGGCGGTGCACAGGGTACTTTCGCACACGTTAAATCCATGTTGCCCACTGTGTGGGTGAGCGCTCCCTCCACAAGATTATTGTCTGTTCATACACCTCTTCATAAATGCATGATTCAGGTGCCAGTGCACAAGAAGAGCGTGTCTGGCTATGAATCGCGCTTTACCAGAGGAGTCTAGCTTAGGACTGAACGGATTAGGACTCGAAAAAGGCAGTTTCAGACCTGTTCTAAAGTTAACTTTCTTGTGTTTGATCTAGATACCTCTCATGCACCGCATCTCTAGTAGATGCAGAATTAGGTGCTCACTTCTGAATTCGTGGAATATCAGGTACCTAGTTTACAGATGTTACAGCACTGCCCATCAAAACGCCAAGTTCTTTAGCATTAAGCCCCAAGTGTCTAATCATATCACCACATTTGAAACTGTTAGCCACAGTATTTTGAAACACAGTGACTTCAGCTCTGAAACAGGCATATTTTCTGTCTACATTATGCTTTATTTCAACTAAGTATTTTAAAATGACTCAGTAAAAATGAGGCATGAGCATGACCACAGAGAATTATGAAATCAATAAAAGGTTCAGAACAACTCTGAAGGGATTTCAGTTGCGTACCAAAATAAAAGCCAGACACCATCTGAAATGCAAAGTTCTGACTGAGGTAACAGACCAAATGAGTACAGACAGTTGATTTAGCAGACGCTGAAAAAAGTATTGGGCCTTATAAAGTTGATGGGAATTTCCCTATTGATTGCAATTGAGACTGGATTTGATCCTGCTCATTTTAGGAGGTTGCTCCATGGACCAGAAACTACAAAAATTGCATCAGAGAATGAGTGGCTTACAGGAATAATAATAGGAATAAATAAAATAAAACACCAACAGGAAATAAAGAATTATCATAAAATCGAGTCAATATGAAGGGTGGCACCACACAGACACACTGAAGAAAGTGTTTCTGTTCAAGAAGAGATGTAAGTGTGTTTAGAATCAAACACATATGTAAGTACTTGCTTGAAATATGACCTAAACCTCTGCTAACCCAGCAGTACACCAGATTCATTTAACATAAAATGCACATATGAAAAACTACCACAGCCTACTCAGAATGAGCTGTCATTTTCCAGTGTTATTCACATGATGCTGTCTCTCCTGCAAACACATACTAGGACTGGTAAATCTCTCCATGCATGCCTATTGGAAACATATCAAAAGTATTTGTTTGCAAATCAGATTAGATCTCTTGTGAGAATAAGATTTCAAAAGAGTTTTCTAAACATCCTGTTCTGACTAGGTTAGAAAAGCCCCAAAGAAATTTATTACACGGTAATTTCCTGCTTCTTCTGAATCTAAGTAAATATCAGCAACACAGGTAAGCAAACTAATGAAAATAATTCTACTAAATTCTAATGAGATGGAGTCTGAATCTTGCAGAGTAATGGCATGGGGTTTGCTGTAGGACATTTCTAGCAGGCCAGTATCTTGAGGCTGGGAATGGTTTATATTTTGGATGTCATTTATTTGTCATTGTTCTTTCTATTCACCCTCCTTATTAAGAGCATTTTTTTCTTTTGGGACTAAATTCTTATTTTACCTCTACTGCTGTAAGTCTGTTAAATTCATGAGGTTCCTCTAAAGAAAGATACCCGACTCTGTCCATTCAGCATAAACAGATGGTTGAGTGCAATGACTCTGTATGGCTTTTTAAGAGTTTCCGAACTCTCCTTTTCTTGACTGGCACGCTCAGCAGCCCTGCAGAAGCCTGTGAATCTTCAGCATGTTTTAGATCTGTCCTGGAAGAATAGAGCTATTTGTCTTTGCCACATTAGAAAATGGCTTGCATGCCTACATCCTGTGCAATTAGTTTATGAACCCTCTTTTGTTATTTTTGTCATGTATTTCTGTTTTCACTTCTGATGTCTTATGAATGTTGCTAACACAATTCCTTTCCTCCTGCTTTCTTCATCTCAGCTGTGCTGTGATCCTTAAAACAGCTGATGCTGAAGCATTATGAAAGAGAGTGACTTTTGGAATTGACAGAAATTACTATATTGCAGTTTAAAGCATCAGCGTGGGGGTTTTTTTTGTCCAAAATAACTGAAAATTGCTGTAATGTCGCATACAACCAAGTGAACTTCAGAAAAATTAGACGACATCCATGTGTTTTAAGTACTCACTAGTTTTCTATAGGAATTTTATATATGAGAAATTACCCCTTTTTGGTTTATTTTACATGATTTTTTCCTGTTATTTTATTTTAGGCAATTTGGGGCCATCGGGTCGCGTCTGACTGGAGCTGGATGGGGTGGCTGCACTGTGTCAATGGTGCCTACTGACAAGCTGAACACTTTCATAAAAAATGTAAGAAAAGCTTATTACCAAACCGATGTCCAAAGGTTAGCATTGGAGAATAATAGTCTGTTTGCTACCAAACCTGGAAGAGGAGCTTTGGTTTTTGTTGAGGCCTAAAGAACGTAAAAATTTTAAAGAAACTATGTAGGACATTTAGAACTGGCAGTACTTCCCATGCCACAGAAAATGAATGCCTTTTCTGTTTTTTATTGTAATGAGCAGTTGCTGTTATCAAAATATATCTCTGAAGAAGTGATTAAAAGAAAACTCTTTGATTATAAAGTCTTTTTTTTCAATACTAAAAATATCTTTCAGTATAAACATTGATTTACAAAAACCTATTGACAAGGAAAACTGAAATTGAAATAAAGATGATACTTTGTTAAAGTGGATCTCTCTTCTATTCCATTTACTATCATAGAAGTAAGACCAGGTGGAGCAATGAGCTATTTCATTGTAGGGTAGGAACCTTGCAATGTTTGCAGGGCTGTTCAGTGCTTATTCTCTTTGGGTGCTGAATATTCTTTTGTTTAGTGTCCTGTAAAAATGGAAGATTAAACTGAAGCATTCAAAAAATTGGAAGGACCTTGCTAAACATGAGAAGTTTTATACTCTCCTCAAATAGGATTATTACTGTTGTAATTAATGATAATATTGGAGGAGCACCTGTAGGCCAAGTAAAACATTAGGAATACATTATGTTAAGCAGGAAAACTTTCATTCTAGCTATGTTTCTTACGTATCTTTGTGTAAGGTTGACTTGTTATGAAAGTTTCCACAAAAATGAATGCTCTCTGTGAGCTGTACAATATGACAACATACTCCCCTGAGTGAATGAACAAATAGTGAAGCAAAGTTTGGTTTTGAGTTATCCAAACACTGTATTCTAATTGTTGAATCCTAGCTGTGCTTCTACAAGGTAGAACGTTTGCATTTTTATACAAAACTATTACAAAGGATTAAGTATAATCCATTGACCATGTAAAAAAGCAATGCAAATCTATAAGGAATAATTAAGGAGATAATTCAGTCAGTTGTACTAAGCAAAATTAAATAGGTAAGACCAAGAGCAAATGTCATTGATATATTATTGACAAACTCCTATCTCGCTCCCACTTTACACTCCTAACAATCTTAAGGTTGTAACTGCAATGCATCGGAAGTGACAGCATCTGCAATTCATAACCCATCTCCTCAGTAGGAGAAATGATTGTGATTGCAGAAAGGTGACCATACATCAAGATACCCCAAAGATATCCTACCCTTGGTTCTGAGCAGAAAATTAGGTTCCTGTGCCCTCCCTCTCACTGCATGCAGACTTCCACTTCTCTGATACCTACAATGAAAACTCAAGAGAAGTTTTGCTAGTGTCATAACCCTTGGAGCCATAAAAGACATAGCAAGATTTGTCCCTGTGTGCATTTTTGTGACACCAAGCACAAGTTAACGTCCAGAAGTCTGCGTCAAATTAGAGATCTCTCAGAAGAGATCCTCTGTACATTGCCCATGTTGATTCAGGCCAAAACCAAATTCTTAGAGGCTACTAATTCTGTGAGAGGACTCTGCCAAATTTGAACAGAGCAGATGAACAACAGCCAACACAAACTGCCAGATCTTTTCAGGAACCTCAGAGGGGACATATAATGGAAATACTATCACTAGAGAAGATTTCCTGGTTGTCAGAAAACAGAAAAGTGGAACAGAGGGTGCTGTGGATGAAGCAAATCAAGTACGCAAGAGAGGAAAAGGATGGGGTCTGGGCAGGATGGGGAGAGATGAAGAGACAGGATTTGGAGGGAGGACAGTTAAAAGGATGCATTTGAGAAGGGGAAAGCAAGGGATAAGGGAGACAGTTAAGAACAAGAGGCAGAATTATAGAAAGGTTTAATCTCAAAACAGTCACTATTATTATCTATGGAAACTGAATATCTTGTAACCCATTTGTAATGTGCAGCAGATACGCTGTACATTCAAGTAAACCTGTAAACATAGGACTCCAAAAATCAAACAACAGTATGTAAGTATCTTCAAGAATCTCCAGGACAACCCTAGAGATTTTAAAGAAAATAGTGCCATGGCTTTGTTACCAACTACCTTATTAAATACAATCCTCAGTTTAATTCAGCAAGTTCCTGTTTCTTACCTTGTCATAAAAATGGAGTACAACACAGTACATACCAATCCTTACATTAATATATCTGTACTGAACTTTAGTTCAGCTGGATTCATGGAAGCACTAATCAGTGTATGAGCAGAATAAAGATATATTAGGGTTTTTTTTTTTCCTCCTCCTCCTCTTTAAGTTGAGCATGACACACAAAATCATGGAATCTTACCAAAAATATGCAGGCAAGTTTTTGGGCTGCAGTACATTTCAAATTTTTTCTGTCAATGAATTTTATAAATGATATTCTCATAAACAAAGAAAAGGAAAACAGAAAACTGGCACAGTATAAAAGGATAAAACCAACCATTCTAAACTTCTGATTAATTTTTTTCCTTTTTTATTGCTTCAATGTCTTTCCCATACTTTTGCTGAAATCTGCAAATAAAATTGGGGTATAACTTTCATTGAAAGACCTACAGTACTCAAACTATATACATAAAAATGGCACTGAGGCATTTTTATTTAGTGACTACCAATAGGAAGTAAAAGTTTCTTTTTAAAAAATAATTGAATAAATCTGTGTTTTGGGGTTTTTGTTTGCTTTTTAAACCTTTGAAGACATTTTTTCTACATAATGGTAAAAACCCCTGATAATTGGAGCATGAGAATGATATACCAACGATGTGTAAGGTAAGCAGCAAGTGTATTAGTAGTATTTCTAACAATAAAGCAAGAAGATTTTGGTTTGGATGAAAATTTCTATGTATAAAGCAGCAACTCCTAAGCCCATTTCCTAAGCAAGTCTTTCCAGATCTGTATTTTCAATAGCATTTTCTGACTATCTTTTCAAAATCTCTTCTGTAGCTAAAATAATGCTAATCAGAGAGTGTGTGTGTGTATATATATATATGTATTTGGAAAACTAACAAAATTAAATGTCAGAATACATGCAGAGGTGATGCATCCTGTTAGCACAAGCTATGGTTATCAGTGGAGTGTGATTTTACCGTATTATGATGTCTGACTGTAATTCATTCAATCATGAGTTTAATCTTACTGTGCAGTAAATGGGTTCTAAACCTTTCCAAAAAGGATTTGGAACAGAGATGCTGTTAGACATCTAAGTGCAGCAACATTGCCTGATGCCATATTAATACTCTGTATTATCTTAATCCCATTGACATGTACATCTTCATCACTGTTATTTGCTGACTGTGTATCTTGTATGTAGGAACACGCTCACACGCCGAAATACAATGAAAGTAATTTTACCATTCAGTTGATGGGAGGGGATCATGACTGCGTATTTGACATTTGCTCTCTTGGACACAGCACACATACACACACAGATATGTACATATGGCAACCTAGTATATAGTAGTTACTTACATAACATCTTCAGAAATATTGGTTTCTAGTCAATATGGTGTGAACGCCAACATTTATTTTAGTAACTGCTGTGTACTTACTCAGTATAATCCTTCTGAAATTCCTCTGAGTCCATGTGTCTCTTTAATAACATCTTGATATGTTGGAGCAACTGCAGCGCTGCAGTTTCAGTCAAGTGAAAGATTTATATTTTCAGCTAACTACAATGTTTATTTGTGTGCTAAATCCCAATCAGATATAGTTAAAGATACACCCAGAACAACATTCACAAGAGCTGTCTTGTTCTAAAAAAAGTTGCTTTGCCAATCATAGTTGTTACGGGCAGGATTGAAGTAGTACTTTCTGATTCTTGTCATTATATGCTTCGTCAAGAAGAACGAACTCTATAAAAGGACTTATACTGCAAAGTAACAATAGCATGAAAACCAGACTGGTAAGGCTTAACGTCACAAAACCTGTGAATCCTGCAGCCTGTTAAATTTTATCTTAAATGCTAATTTTGAGATGGAAGGCTGGGTATTGATAAGAGACTAGTTCACAGTGCAGAAAGGAGTACCATGAGGAACCTAAAACTGTACCTGAAAATTGCTCCCTGTGATATAGCCTTGTTTGACAGATTTTTCCCAGCGCACATGGGATTGGCAGAGAAGGCTCTGCCAAGCAATATTGCGGTCACATCTGTACTACGTCAGCTCTTCAGTTTAGCCAGCTTTTCATTGAATGCTCTTCTGAGATTCAACATCCCATAAAATAGAGACAAAAGATTAATTCTGTTCTTGATCTTCTCTCTTACACTCTGCCCTCTGCTTTTGGACTTGTGTCGAAAGTAATTAACTACAAGATCCTGCAAGATACCACATCATAGCCTCCCATAACAGCACCGTGTTTACTAGGAGACAGAATCTCCTAGTACCTGCTGATGGTGGATAGTACCTAACCTCTGTCATGTCTCATGCTTCGGCGGGACTGCAGTACTCAGTCTCATTAAGGCAGTAGGACCAAACTGTAATTGATATATCGGGAACTGCTGCTTCCTGGGCAGATTTTTTTTCTTCAGGTCAGCTACAATTGTTTTACCAGTAAAACCTGTAGATGAACATTTTCTGGAGCCCCTGAAGACTCTGCAGATTTGGTCACTGAGTTCAGCAGAATGTGGATTTACCCCAGCCCATACTCCCTAGCAAACAGTTCACTCAGTAGGATAACATCTAGTGAGAATTAGCACATAAAACTGATGTGCCCAAAATCTCACTTGTAGTTAAGGCACTCATGCCAAATTCATCATATGTGTAAGACTTACAAATGGAAAATCTGCAGAGGAGTAAAAAATGTTGAAGCTAATCAGATGAGAAGACACTAAGGAGCTTTCAGACTTAATTGACCAATAAAACGTTTGAGATTGATTTCCAACAGCAGTGGTTCCTGCAGAAGTAACAAACTGGGTGAGGATTTACACAAAAGCATTTGGTATATTTATTGGATTTTAAGTCTAATGCATTTAGAGAATTGCTATTGTCTGCTAAGCACTACTTTGTTGGCCAAAATTACACATTAATATTAAAAGGAGAAGAAAAAAATCCTCTCCCCACAAAAGCATGCCTTTCTGCACTTGGCACACAAGGCTCAAATAACTCAATAAAGATTAGATGTACTTCAAACTGAAACACACTAGTGCCCAAGCAGCTGTCTTCTTTCCAGACAAGCTGTGTGTGATTTGGGGTGGGAATAAAAATATGTTCTATTAGCCAATGATCAAGCCAGATGTGTGGGTTGTTGTGTGCTTTTTTTTTAAATCCAAATTAATTTTTCAAGGGACACTGAAGCAGGTTTGTATGAAGCTCTCACAGCAGTTCCCGAGGATTATTAAAGGCCTTACTTTTTGCCAGATTTCATATAATGGAGGGGTTTATTCATGTTGTTCTACGTTTTCTGTTTTTTTTTATCTGTCCCTCATGTGACAATTATATATATTTTTGTTGGCTAAGCTGTTCTGACTTGGAGCAGGATGTTTTTAGTTGTGTTTCTATTGATCAATTATCAACAGAATTAAATTTTTCTGGTTACATGCTGAAGAGTTTTCTATTGGCTTTGTCCCAGTGAACATACCTCCTTTAACTGTTTCCTTCCTGTCCAGGCTTCTGTGTAGAGAAGAATTAAGACAACAGTTTTACCAGAAGACCCTATCCTTGAGAAAGAATTCAGTGAGCCACTTTTAAGCAGCAATAGCAGCTGCATGAATAATAATCTTTTTATGAAGGTCTGAACCTAATTTTATGTTAGAAACATAAAGCTCTAATTTTCATAGCTGAATTAAAAAGTCTAACAGAAAACAGGAGCTAAAATCATAACCAAAAGAGTCTAGCAAGGATTTATAGAACTTCTGTAAGATAAAGCTCCACAGTTGAGTCATAAACTTAATCAGAGCCAAATAGCAACTATGAATAGAACGATTTGGGGACAAAGGGTTAAAGATCAAGGAAAAAATACCTATTGTGCTGTTTTTAAAGTTAGTTATGGTCAGGCCTTGACCCTAAGAATAAATCCAGTTAAAGTCCTGTGCAGTTCTTTCTACAGCAAATCCAACTATATCAGCAGCAGAACAGATGATGAGCTTTCAAAAGCCTTGATTTTTATTTTTTTTATTTTGTCAGAAGACCATTTGAGAGAGTGAGAGGAGGCCTGGGCAGCTTTTGTTTCTGAAGATCTATAACCTGATGATGGCCAATGGGGAGAGAGGGGGGCACTGTTGCAAATTATTTTCAATACTTCCTCTAGAGGGAATAGCATGGCTAGTGTAAGCTGCTTCAAGAGACAGACTTACAGGCCTCTTGCTATTGTTGTTGAAAAACTCCAGAATTTATTGTCTTGTCTGAAATTCATAAAAAATTTAATTTTCTTGATTACAAGATTTCAGGGTTCTGCCTTCACAAAGCTGATTTTTGGTAAAACAAATTAAATGGTTAAACAACTAAGATTTTATTGACTGAAAAATGTAATGATTTGTGGCATTTCTTAGTATAACACTAAACTAGCAGCCTCTCGCGCACAACCTACTCTTGGTGACCTTCTTTCTCCCTGTCTTAGCTGTGCTCATTCAGCAAGAAAAATCTGGTCGGATCCTCTGAAAGTGAGGGCACAACTATGCCAAGAACTGCACATCAGCTACTACAGCACACTTGAGTTAGGGGCCTTGAGATGTTGGTGCACATTTTATACTTCTGTTCCATCGCTAAGAAAATGGCAGTGACTTTGTAAGCTCTTTCAAGTGAGCCTAAGGGGTTGAGTTAACAGAGTCTGAATCTCAACTATCTGCTTTAGCTCCACTAATGAGATTTATTTTATTTCTATGTAGGTGGTCTCTTATTTCTTAAATGCAATTAGCATACAGTTGTTGCCTGATGGTTTTATTTATTTTTGAAAGTGCCGACTACTGGACTTGCTTTCATAGTTCTAGAGTTTCCAGAATTGACTTTTGTGCTCCACAAGCCTATTTTCAGGAAATATTTTGTAAGAGGGATGATATTTTGAACTCTACTTTTATGGCTGCAAAGGCTTCTCCGTTTTTACTCCCTTTGTCTGTTCATTAAGGGCCATCTTTAATTCCTAGATGTGTTTTTTGGAGATAAATTCCTTTCCTTTGAAATACATACCACTAAAAAAAAAAAAAACCATTTAAAATACTTTAAGTCTTTAGACAAAGTTATGTGTTTATTTTATGAGATTCTATGCTGTGTAACGTTGTGAGTGATACCTTGAAATTTAGTTATTTGCCCATTTTTAGGTTTTCTCTAGACATTTCCTGACGTGTTCATTAGCTGCCTTTTGCTCACTACATAAATGCATGAAAAACCATCCCTCTTGCTCTGTCTTAGCTGTAATATGAAGAGAAGGTTTTAGGCTTTTAATCAAACTATAAAAAATTTCAACATCCCAGTTTTTTGAGGATGACATAGATGAATGCTACGTAGTGTTTCCAACTTTCAAGTTTTATTACAGCCTTGCTTTCTGTGATTTGTGAATTTATAATTCATACTCTCAAAAAGAAAATGGAACATTTTTGAAAATCAACATCATGCATATTACAAATTACAATAAACATGTCAGCAAAAGTGGATATACTAACAGTTTATGGTGGCTAATTTGCTAATTTATTCTTTTTATATAAATGGACAAATTATGACTGCCCATTGTGGTCACATTAAAGGGAGAATGGTGTGGAAATTTCTGTTCTCAATAAACCCATAAAGTGGACACAACTTATTTTTAGACAGAATTCTGTTCATAACATGAACAGTCACCTAAAATCTGCTGAGAAAAACATAATCGGTTTCACAAGAAGTCTAAAATTTTCTTTTCATCCCATTAGTCAGCCTAATAACAAGTTTTACAATTTTTCCTTGTAAAGTTCATAAAAACAATATGACAAATATAAAAATACCACACTGAATGTTGGGGGGGGGGGAGTTTTCCACTCTTCTATATGATATTGCAAAATTTTGTTGAAGCCAGTGAAGTTGATTTAAACTACTGTAACACAGAATCTGACATCTAAACACACTGAATAAGAGTTACCCAGTTGTAACAAAAGCTGCTGAGATTTGACAGTATTCTTTATAAGCAAGCTGTGACTTCCCTATGCTGAATACTCTACACCGAAAAGCAGTGGCAAACTGGTTTTTCTTTAATATGTTGTGTACAAACACTTCAATATACAGAAGATAAAAATTCTAAGAATTCTCATCAGAAAATATTTCAGGGGTACTCAAGTAATTCTTCATTAAATCTTCCAAAACCAGTCTAGTTAGAACAATTTTATATACATCAGGAAAAGAACAGTATTAATTAGGAAATCTTTGCTTCTGAAACCCCGTAGTTTAAGATCTAAACACAAAGGGCTCTGAATATCTGTACTACACAACAGATAAATGCTCTCTCCATTTGGAAAGATGTATGCCAGACAAAAATATGTCCAAATTCAGAAAGACTCTAAACTTCTTCAAGATTTATAGATGTTTGGATCCAAAGAGTATAGTTCAGGGCCATAACAGAACCAAGTCAATGCATAAAGCTAGAATCCAGATACGACGGGAGTTTCATTACATTTTGTGAGGTTTGATTTACATTTCTCTTTCAGCCTTATTCGCCCAAAATCTAACAGAAATAACATAAAGTTACCAAGCTGAAGTACAGTCTCACTTAAGACATTTTGAATCGTAGGTTAGCTTAAAGGATAACATGATGAAGGACCAATCAAATCTTTTTTCTGTATTTCTAAGTTTCTCTCTTTTAGGCAAACCACTTGCTGAGATTGTCTGCATTACTGTGGTCTGTCTCAGTCTAGAAAAGGGAAAACTGTCCCAGCTATTGTGGATCATAGCAGAAAAAGGGAAACAAAATAAACGGGTGAGACTTTAGTAATGCATTCTTCTCCTCCCCACCCCAGCTGGTTTAAACCATCTTGGCAAAAAGTTTTGAGGAAAGGTTTTTAAACACGATACAGGTTGGGAGTCAGAAAGGATACGGTTGTTTGTAAACTTCAGTACAATTAGTCCTGCAAGTCAAGGAATATGACACAGCATTATCTATTTCATGTGTCTTAAAATAGTAGGACACCAAAGGACTTTGGCCACTGAAGTCTGAAGTGCACATGCTTGCATTCTGGATCTGAACCAATACAAGAGGACTGTAAAAATGGGAGAAATGTCAGTAAAGGATAGTATCAAACTAACTGTCTGAAAAAAATAACAGAACAGACTAGGAACTTCTACATCCATATTAAAAAATATTTATGCTGAGAATGTATCAGTGAAAAAAATCTCAGTTAAAAAAAACATAACATAGTATACTACATAATGGTGATATCAGTATAAGAAGGGATCAGAATTTCTGACAAAGACTGATGGCAATGATCTAACATTATGGGAGACTGTTCTCCATTTCAAGCAGGAAAACCGCAGACTACAATAGGCATAAGACCAAGTCCTTGGCATGGACTATAAACACCTGCAGGTAAGTCTGAGTTATCTTAAAATCAATACAGTTGATTGATGAATACTGGCAGTATTTTATGCACAGTAATTAAAAAAAAAAATAAAAAAAAAAAACAAGGCATGTGATAAATTAGAGTTTTATCAAGAAAGAACCTAGTGAATCCCATTTTAAACTGCAGTTTACTACAATCACACTCTTACCTTAATCTGACTAATTAATTCTTATCTAAGGTTAAAAGCATTTTCCTTTTGTAAACATTGAAAGCATTAAAATATGGTAGAAAGGAGCGTTAAGAAATATCATATAAAACATGTAAAAACATCCCAGGACAAGTACAGGTTATAAAAGGAAAAGTCCAACATAAATGCAGCACTATTCAAAACCACTGACAGTATAATATATATGTAACAAACTTAAAGATCACATGTGTGTCTGATTTTTTGTCTACTATTTTTTTTTAAAAATCACACCTGAAATTACTGCAACTGCAAATCAGTAGAGAAAAATCCCCTTGTTCTTCAGTTTAATTTTCTCCAGTTACATCATTTGTTTTCTCTCCATAATCTTCTCTATTCTTACATTGCCACTGTGTAGACAACTTTGCTCTGTATTTTAGTAGCATAGTTTATAAATACTAACAGAAACATGGCTTTTGTTTGTGAGCTACCCATAGTATGCTCCTTTTAACATCAGAAGTATGTAAAGCAAGCCTCTGTTACGGTTTTGGATTCCTTTGGCGTATCATTTACACGTTCACAGTCTTCACCTATTTCTTCATCTGCCATGTATTTCCTATCTTCAAGTAGATCTTTGCAAATTATATCCTCTGCTAACAAAAATATAAAGATCATACAGCTTCACTTACTGATGATACATAAATATTGCTGTCTTCCTATTTCTCTGACACCCCTTTTCATCATGTAGCATTTGCTTGGTACTGTAGAATACACACCACACTTTCAGTGAAACATTAATAGACCAGATTTCCCCTTAGTACATTTTCCACAATTTTTTCCAGACAAAAATGCTATGCAAGGAGATTTCACTACAGATAATGAATCAGTTAATGAAAAATGGTGCTAAGAAGGTTATTTAATCCTCTTTCTGTACCTTAAAAGATTAAACTACATTTTTGAGAATATACTGATCTGTCAATTCACTAGAAACTAGACAACATCTTACTAATACTAGTGATAAAACAGAGATCCTTAGCTCTGCCTATCTATCTCAGATGTTTTTAGAAGACTACTATTAATAATCTTAGATTGCTAGGGTGGTAGAAAGTAGAGAGTAAATATCCAGCCTCACAAGACTGATGTTCTTCTGCCCACCTGTCCACACCCTGTCTGCCTACTGAAGTGAAAAATAAGCTGTAAAACATAGGCATGCGAGTATTCAACTTTGTGCAGTTTGAACAGGAAGCAGGCTGATGGGATTTTGCCTGTGCCCCATACAGAAATATTACACGTTATGCAGTGCACACATATGCACACATGTTGTCCAAGTGCAAGCCTTATGTTCTACAAAGCTCCTCCTGTAACTTTATTTGTTAGAGTAACAAATGAGTAAAACAATTACTGGAGAAATGGAGTATGTAAGCATGACATGCTAAATTTTTTTAGATGGATCTTCAGTACCCTCATGGCCATTCAGAAAAGCTGTTAAAGAAAGTTGTTCACTTCTTGAAGGTCTTCAAACAAAAGCAAGAGAGTTCTAACTTGCAGTTTTACAGTAAGCTGTCAGGCATCCATGAAGACAAAGCCAGATCTTAACTGGGCAAGTACATCTTAGCCACAGGTTATAAAGCAGACACAGATGTACAAAACTATCAAGACAGGAAAACAAAAGTTTGGAAGAACAGCGAGAAAAGCTTTACATTTTTGCATAACAGGAAATCCACTGAACAAAAAAGAATTACAAATAACCACTAACATGCCTCATTTGCCTTAAAGAAATACAAAAGCTCCTAAAATGAGAAATAACATCATCGAATAAGAACCACAAAGTGAAGAATTTTATTTCAAAAAAATGTCTTTGAACACAGCAGCTCAGGGCACAGAGAAGATGATGGAGTTGAAGACAAAGAACTGCTAAAATAGAACTGAAATGAAAGCCAGGATGAAATAACCTCCTCAAGTTCTAATGCTGGCAGACAAACACCATTCAGAAAAAGTTTTCCAGCAATGACAATTATCCCATAGGGCTTCAAAACAATTTATATACTCACAAGAAGAATGCGTGTGAGAATAATGTTCCAGACTGCTGAAAATTAGCAAAAGGGGGAAGGAGATACCAAGCACTTCCAGATCAGTTAATCTGAATTCTTAGAAAGATGTTAGAATACAGATAGGAAGAAAGGTTACTTCATACTGAGATCTGCTGGTTCATGGGCAAACATCTACTCCAGGAGCCTGCATCTCACGACTTCTCTTTTTGCCTTAGCAGTACACACAGATTAAGTAGAGTCATCCACCTTTTTCAAGCACTGCTATGTGCACAGTCATAGGGATACTCAGTTCTTCACAGTTTCAGAAGCATTTAAGAGAGACTTGTAGAAAAAGAAAGATCTGTGACAGTGATCATATATTTGGGCAACATATATGAAATCTGTATAGTTACTGGAAAGTAGTCTTCCTTTTTTTACTTGTCATTTTCTACGCTGTAACTGAGGAGGCAGTACGCCCCTCCAGAAGCTCAATAATAATTTCAAAGTGTGTGTTAGAGTTCTCTTAGCAAAGCAGTGATTCAAGGAGTGCGAATGAGACATTGTATTCAAGCACAGAGCTTCAGAAAAGCATGACTGCAGCTCCGGGTAGCTGCACTGCAGAGATGTAAGGTGGAACAATTCTTTGGCCACATCCTTGTTGCAGTAAACTCTTCCTGGAGCAGGTCTAATAACCAGTGAAGAAAATAATTTTGATTGCCTCATAGCAATTCTTTCCATGGCCCATCATTTAAGTGGTCATTCCCTCTGCAGAGATGTGTGTAGTCGCATGTCTCGGCAATAAAAACAAATGAAGACATCATCGAAAAGGCTTGGTTTTTTCAGACATAGCTCAGGACTTTCTGAAACCACTGAGTATAGAAACACTTCAGCCCTAAGATGTGAATTTAGGAAAGAAAATGAATAAAGGAATGTCCTGACTCTAACTGAATTATAATCTCACCTTGTTCACAACATGGTGTTCAGAGACATACTACCTGGGAATAACATCTGCGTGCTATGCGAATACCTCCCACTGCATGCAGAAGTGACAGGCATGAAAAAAATACCTCCATGGAAAGGTGCAGCAGCAAGCAGGCAGACAAGGGCCTGAAAGGCTGATCAACAGAAGTGACTGATTTAGATGTCACTGGTGCAGGGTACCTCTGAGGAGGAAACACCCTCACACCAGGAACAGAGAAGAAGGAGAGCTCCTCTGGTGGAGTACTGAGGGCAGAAGTTACGTTGCTTACTAAAACCAGGAGTGATCTCAAACCTTTGCGGTGCTCTCCTGCCATGCAGCAGTGTTCTCCCTGGAAAGAATAAAGTGGGCAGAGTGGAACAGGATTGGTAACTAATAAGATGATGCTGAAGAAAAGCTACTGTCATCAAAGACAATGCCAGGTGATCAGAGAGGAATAAAAGGAGAAAAGGATGCCAGAGAACACGAACACTTTATCCTCCTGCCTTGATCCCCAAAGGATCCCAATGTCCTAGGCTGAGCTCAGTGGCACTGCTAGAGGCCATACGTAAATGCATCTCAACATTTCCTGAATCGCTGACTTTGTCTCTGATAACATTGTGATTACAACTGGGTTGTGCTGGTTTCAGCTGGGATACAGTTAATTTTCTTCATGGTGGCTAGTATGGGGCTATGTTTTAGATTTGTGCTGAGGACAGTGTTGATAACCCAGAGATGTTTTTGTTACTGCTGAGCAGGGCTTACACAGAGTCGAGGCCTTTTCTGCTTCTCACCCCACCAGCGAGGAGGCTGGGGGGGCACAAGAAGTTGGGAGGGGACACAGCTGGGACAGCTGACCTCAACTGACCAAAAGGATATCCCGGACCATATGACATCATGCTCAGCATATAAAGCTGGGGGAAGAAGGAGGAAGGGGGGAACTTTCAGAGTTATGGCATTTGTCTTCCTAAGTAACCGTTAACACGTGATGGAGCCCTGCTTCCCTGGAGATGGCTGAACACCTGCCTGCCCATGGGAAGGGGTAAATGAATTCCTTGTTTTGCTTTGCCTGCATGTGCAGCTTTTGCTTTACCTATTAAACTGTCTTTATCTCAACCCACAAGTTTTCTCACTTTTACGCTTCGGATTCTCTCCCCCATCCCACTGGAGGGGGGTGAACGAGCAGCTGCGTGGTCCTTAGTTGCTGACTGGGATTAAACCATGACATGGATCTAAAGAAGGACCTGCATGTCTGAAAGCTGACGTTTTCCAAATTACATCGTTTGGTTTAATTAAAATACTGCTTCTTCCCACATTTTTTTTGTGTGTTACACATGAACACTAGATGCTCAAATCCTTGAGAAATTTAAACTTAACAGGATGGTCAGTATGTCAACATGACTTCTTCTGTAACTCCTATAACCTCACCCATCGATCCTTATGAGCAATGCAAAAATAATAGCTCTGAGGTTTATTCCTCTTCTTCTTACATTCCCCCACAGTAGGTAAGTCTGGAAACCATTTAAACAGACATAAGTGTTTAAAAAGAGTTAATAAGAATTAATTAAGGAAGACTTAATCAAAAACGAGGACTAGACAAATCCTGATTTTGACAAGCTTCTCATCAGCAGAATTAACATTCATTTACAGTCCACTGATGGACAGTTTAACTAAAGGCACAATATACCCTGAAGAACCTTTTTATTGCTGACAGTAATACTTGGATTAGAATTAGCACAGCATGATTTTTAAATCCCAAATTGTGTCTGCAGAGAAGGCAGCTGAAAAAGGGTTGGTTTTTTTACTTGCAAACTGAGCAAACTTGATCTGGAAGTCATTAACAGATAATAAACATAACCTTCCCCCGCTCACTCCCAAGATGCCATCTCTACAGTCACTTTTCAGAATACAGTTGTATTTTTACAACATGTCATCCTACAGAGAAGATCCTCACAGGCTTTCATTTTAACTGATTTCTCCCTTACTGCTAAGGAATTAGTGCCTTCTCTTCAACAGGACGCAGTTACTAACAAGGAGAAAGAAGTGGAGTGAAAGAAGGAAAAGTTGGCTTCCTTAGTGAAATATGTTACTAAATTCTCTTCAGGATGACAAAAGCCATTCTGAAAAGAAAGCAAAAAATTACAGCAGGTCAACCTTAAAGTGTGCTGCAACAATCAGCCTCACACAGATACCCAATATAGCTAGCGCATTATCTAATAGACTCAACGGTAAGTGAAGAGACCAGCCACTACTTCTCCCGAGACCATTTCTTCAAGAAATCTTTAGAAATAGCTTTAGAGATTTTAAACTATACTTGTCACATGAAGTATTTGCATCCTTTTTGTGTTCAGAAGCAACTGGCTTATTTTACATTACAGCCTTGTAAACTAAGTTGTAATCTGTTTTTCTGGATCATGACTGGCAACGGATTTTGTGAGCCACGCACTATCATCAGAATAAGCTTGGAGATGCACCTTTTTTTACTCCTTGTTTTCCAAATATAGAAATAAATAGTTTGAAAACAGCATCTACTAGTGGGCTAATTAAACATATCATATAAATACAATTGAAATTTAAAAATATATAATTAAAAATAATTATTCTGTTAACTGCTACAAGAAACCTAATTTAGTGTCTCAAATTTGTACACATTCTTTACAGCCATGGCAACATGTGAAAAACTAGACCAACCTTTGTCATTAAAATGAGAAACACTGCCTCTAATTACCTGAACAAACAAAAGCATTGTTGTATAAAGTGCCGCAACTTCTAACTTTTGAAGTTTTCTTTTCCAGATACACAAGAATTACAAAAATGCTTTTCAAAACATGACCTCAATTTAAAAGGAAAGAAACAGGAGATCTTTATAGGAGTAGTGCTATTGCCATCCTGGTCCAGAGACATGGGGTAAGGTTTCAATGGAGGAGAACCTGGTTTACCACATTAAGATCTACGAGCTTTTATTTTGTCATTGAAGGGAGGTGAACAGTTTATCCTCTTCCTTCCCTCACTGTGTAAGGGACTCAAAATTAGACATGGTGCAACATCATGTCACCTGCTTCTCGAATTTTAAATTACATACATTACTGCTCTTATGAACCTTGGAGAAAAATGGATTTGTTAAACGAAATAAGGATTGGTGACCCAAGGAAGATGAAAGGGAAAGACGGTCAGTATTGAAGGGACTAAGTGCCGGATAAGTAAACCACAAAACAAGATGTCAGAGAGAGGCTGGACATTCAAAATTGTATGTTCAAGAAGAGGTCAATGATAGAAGGATATTTCAAAATGTGGCCAACACATCATTCTAACATCAATGCAAAAGAACAACTTTGACAACCATCAGATACCACTCAATTCCTCTGAATCTTCTCAAAATTTTGAGGAAAAAAAAAGAAAAAAATATGGCTTTCTAAGCAAGCCTGCAGAGCTAAGGTGTGCAGGCTCTGAGTAAGAGTGGAATTAGGTAATTTAAAAAAATCAAGAATATTTGCTACCGGTTCCTTCTTATTTAAATATAGAATCTATAGATTAGGTTGTCTGCTCATCACTGGATGAGAAAACTTTAAAAATCAAAATGAAGATGTTGAAAGCTTGTATGACTAAAAGTCACCAGAGAGCTAAATGCTGCATCTGCTTTACTATACTTGAAAATCTGACTTCTCTCAGTAGAAAAAAATAAGACATATCTGGATTGTTTCCTGTTATAACAGAAGAATACAAGAATAGCTGTACTTGGTCAAACCAAAGGTACACAGAGCGCAGTATCCCATTTCCAGTTCTGACCAAATCAGATGCCTAAGGAAGACTAAGAAATGGCAAGTACATAGTAATTATTTCCACAGAAATCTCTCTTGGCCACAAGCATTTTGTGGCTCAGGAACCAGAGGTAGTCACTCTATTTAATAGCTCTGTACGAGTTTTTTCTGACTAGTTCAGTAATCTTTGAAACTTTAAAAAATTTAGTATCTACTGTGTCCTTTGGTGCTTAACAACTTTGTATGAGGAGCCATTTCTATTTTATTTTAGTTTAATCTGATATTCTGCTACTCTTGTTTGCTTTAAAATTAGGAAACAATCGGAGAACTTCTCGTACCATATAAAACCTTGCAATAGACAGCTGAAGACTTTTGTGTATTAAGACAACTTGAAAACAGAAAGCTCTTCTCCCAAAATGTCCTCTGGCAGAAGGAACTGAGATCCTTTTCCTGATTCTGCTCTTGTAATATTCCCAAACTACTGGATATGAATTTATCTTTTCTGGATTCAGTATTTTCAAGTTCTTATACTATAACCAAAAACTTTTAATAGCAGTTTTGTCAAATATTTTAATGTTAGACTATATTTTTCTGAGACAATTTTACAACACTATTTAGCCAGATGAAGATCAGCTGTTCTCCCTACCTTTTTATAAATCACTGTAAAAATGAGCTTGTCTGCAGACCAAGATACCAAGGTGCACAATTGTTAAAGTGCACCTCAATTATCTCCGTCCTTAAATAAAGCAATCACACCTCCCTAAACTCAGTCCTTAAGCAAAACAAATAGCTTAGAGGTTCAAGGAAACAGCTTTTCTCAGTAGCTATTCACTCTGAGGCACTGTCAGTATACAGCAATTTAAATTCTACTCTTCTCAGTAGCCCTTGTGGGAGGAAAAGAGGCAGAAATAGCAAATAAACTGGATCAGAAGAGCAGAGCAGCTCTGAACCACAACCATTTTTCAGCATTCACCTAGACCTGTTCCTAGCAGAACTATGCCTTTATTTGGATTTTTAGCTTTATGCAGACGTTCTTTCAACAAAACGTTAGACATTCACAATTCTGTCTAGGAAAACTAGAGAATAAATTATGCAGAAATGCATCGTCCTGAAAACAAAGGCCACTTAATGGAGTGACAAACTAGTCTGTTGCCCAAGGTGTACAGACATAATCAATGTGTTACCTGGCATGCAGGTAGGATCAATCAACTAGCAAACAAATAACATTAGAATGTTCTGGTGCAAGCCAACTAGCACATTATACTATCTACTTGCTGCTAGCACTGCTGCCCAGACTTCTGCTTCTACAGAACCAATATTGTTGCTATCGGTAGAGGGATTTATTCCCTTTTTCCTTTTTTTTTCCTTGATTACTTTGTTTCTTAGAAGCCAAATTTTACTATGCAAGACATAATGAATTAATAAAAAGACTTGCAGTTAAGTGATCCCCTTGATCCTTGAAAAAAATTCTGCCTCCCTGCAAGTATGGGAAATCTTTCATACTAGGTTATGTTAGATATGCCACATCATAGTGGCAGAGCTACTGCACTGCTCCCAAGTGGAGAGTGGTTTCAGGAACAGGATTCCATTAAGTCTAAAGTCTTCAGAGACCACTGCAAATTATGTGCTGCATATAAGCAAATTATATCACATGAGCAGTATGTACTCCTTACCTCATGAATGAATGTTTAAGTAGCCACATATTAGTGGCTGTCAGTCCTTTCATCACACCAGAAATATCAGCAATAACTAGAAGTCCATATAAAGTTTGTGGTTAGCATCCAGTATTTTGAATTAGCTGCTTCTGGTGAACAAGCGATTGGGGGTGCCTGTGCTTTCAATATTATTACTTTTATATCACCTTTAGTGTTATCTCCCATACACAGTTAGGAAATAGTATGGAAACTTGCCAAACAGCTATATTATGCCCTAACAAAATGCGGCAGTAACAGTAAAAACTTCAAACAAATCTGATTGTATTAGCTCAGATACTGTCTTTCTTGATATCTTACCCACATCTTATCTCGCCAATATCTTAATGTGCGGTGGGAAGGAATGAAATGTTGTCTTGCTAGCTGAATGATCTGAAAGTGTCTTGAGTAATATTCAGAATAGATCAGTTGAAGAAAAGACAAGCAGGCCACCCAGAAAGACCAAATGTCATGACTGGCCTCCAGAATATTTTTCGTCTTTTGCAGTGCAAGGTAATAATTGGATCAGAGTTTGTCTGTAACATCTGCTGCTGGTTGAGATCTCTGACTGGCTTTTCCAGCTTCAATCTGAGATACATTTTGAACATTATTAATTCCCATGACCTAGTGTCAAAGTCTGATAGAGAAAGTGATCTGGTTGCGTTATCTTGCAGTATTTAATATCAGTTCTGGGTAGAAACAACTGGAAACAATATCACATTTTCTACAATAAATTTTCAGAGGAATTTGCTGAAAATATCTCATCTCTACAAAGAGCTGATTTAGAAAGTAGACTTAGAAATTGAAGGTGTGTAGAGGAAAAGCCACATGAGCAAACTGCTCAAGATGAGTACCTAATCAGGTTATACAGGACATATTCAGAAGTAAATTGACACCTTATAAACTCATATGGAAGTCCAGGTACAATTTTATCCCAAACTCTGAATCCAAATTCTCTCAATTAAAATGAAGTAGAGTCAGATTATCTCATATCTACTATTCAGTAATCATTGAGCTGTGAATGGGTTCTGCAATACCTCTTCATGTGCAGCTGCTGTGGATTTCAGTAGATGCTTAGCATGCAGAAACTTAGAATGTCTAACTCCAAGCCTGCTCTAGTATCATGCATAAATTGTACTATATAAGCTTTTACTCTGATGAGTTTTTCCAGCTTAAATTAAAGCATTTGACTCTTAAAAAATGTTTTTGATTATTTTGATTTAAAAAACAGAGTATCTAGACTGTAATTAGTTATCGTAGCATGCCATAAAATACCCACAAAAGAAAGTAAGAAATTAAGAACTATTAACAACTGAGAGTGAGGCTTTATTTATAAGTACCTAGTAAAAAAAGTAAGACATAATTTTGGTGTGTCCCACCCCCACCCCCATTTTGTGAGATGAGGCAAATAACTGTTGCATGCATATTTAGGAAATTCCACTAGTAGTATGTGCACTGTCAGAGAGATTACATGGTGGATGAATGCTTCCAGAACCTTTTTGAGCAGTAATTGCATGCTGGAAGAAAAAAACCTCTCTTTATTTTCAGCTAGGGAGATACTAGCAAAATATTTCAACAATCTAGAGCAGCAGATTTTAAGGCACAGAAGTGGACTCAGTCCACAATGAAAATAAATTTGCTCTCTTTTTTTTTTATTAGCCAGCAAATAATCCATATAAAGTGTTTTGCGTATTTTTGCACGGTAGAAGAATAAGGGGGTAGAAAATATGTATATTCTTTCTTTCTGATTAAATACTACATGTAACCCTGTGACTAACAGTAGGAACAGTATCGGCAAGAAAAAGCTGATGCACTTTTAACGTGGTGGCAAACTTTTTTTATACATGAATCTTGGAAAATGGTTAGAGGTATCTTGTTCATTCAAATATGCATGCATGCAAAAAACACCACCCCAAAAAACAGGTACAGAAATTCTGTTCCCCATTACTGCCATGCAGATATCAAGATACTTTTGACTGAAAGAGCAACTTCCAAGAGGCTTTAGGAATACATCCTGCTTCCATTTTTTCAATAAATGATGAAACACTGCAAGGCCTTTCTATTCTCTGAAGCTATTTGAGGCTTCAAAAGAGGAAGGAGCTAAGATTCTGGTTCTAATTATTATGGTAATTTTGAATGAACAACTATCGGGCGATGAGGACCTCGTAGCACTTTAATGTGTTCCCTGATTTTCAAAGGTGGAAGCAGAAAAGAACTGGTGCCATAGGTGGAACTCTGTAAGGTCTATTTTTCTTAGTGTAAATACTTAAACTGTTTCTTGCCTGAAAGAGTTTATAAATATCTAGAAAATTTGGTCCTATATATCATTTTCTCTTTCACAGTAATGGAAAGCCTGCTCTTTTTTTTGTCCCTGTCTGCTTGAGTACCAGAAGATAGCTTACAATTCCTAATCCTTCATTAATTAATTATTGCCACTTATACAGCAATCTGAGTGCTTTTAGAAGATCACCATCAGAGGAAGAGTTTATTAAAAATATGTACTCTTAGGATGCATCCAAGTTGAACACTACAAATTTACTCATATTATTTTGAGTGTCTGACACTTAAGTTCATATGTAATTAATTTTTGAATACAGATATCAACATTTAAGCAAAGATAACAGGTACTTCTGTACCTACATTACTGGGTCTCATGCTTGAAAATAGCATTAGGTGTTAAATAAAATATTGATTGTACTTGTCTTCAGTGTCAAAGTAAAGGAAAAGCATTGTGATAAAGTTAATCAGCAAAGATTTACATTCCTGGAGATGATAGTATCTCTGGCTGTGACAATTAACAGCTTCATTAGTGCAGTTATGCAGTTATTGCTGCTTCTAAATTGAGTGGAAAGTTGGAACTACATCCTTCCAAAGATAGACAGATCACCTTTTTTTTCATGTAAAACTGCATCTTGCTTTTAATCACATAAAATACACAAAGTTGGTTTTGGTTAATAAAAATTAATGTCTCAAATGAGGAGTATGACTGAGAAATCAGTTGAGCTTTGCTCCTTATCTCTACTACTGCTCACTAAACTGTACCATCAATTTATAGATTAGAACATCTGAATTCCCAAAACCTTTTAGTCTAAAATTGCAGTAACAGTAGCGAAAGAAAGAATTTTTTTTTTTTTTTTTTTTTTTTAATTTAATCATGACTGAGAAAGCACCATGCTATCTGAGTCTCTGAATACACTGGTTACTGTTGCCCAGAAGGCACTAGAAATGCATCTCCATTTAAAAAGCAGACTAGTTGCCACACACACAGATGTATCCTCAGAATAGCAAAAAGCTTGAACAGGTGCAGTCGGGCAGGGAATTGCATGTGTACACAGGCATGTGGCAGAGGATCTAGCAGGAGTCCAGCTCTATGACATCAGGCACTCTCCTACGATTTGAAACTTTATCTCCAAATATTTAACTTACACATTTATCTGTTTGCAATTAAGAAAAAGAGACTAGGTCAAACTCCCGACCTGACTCATCTCTTCAAGAAGGTGCCAGAATAATTTATCCTGGCAAGCAATATAACTTGACTGAACCCATACCAGCCCTAATTCGTTTGTGACTCTTGTGATTCAATTAAAACAACCAGAAAAAATTAAATAGAAAAGCTGCATTGCATAGTTTTTAAACCGTGAGCAAAGACAAAAGTAACATTTTAACATAGGTTACAAAAGATTTCCCATATTATGAAATATGGGATGAAATATACAATGAATTCTGAATGAGCTTGAATTTCCTGGGACCAAGCATGAAAACAATATATTGATTGTAGAAACTCATTCTGTGATAGTGTTTAATTTTAAAACAAATCTGGCCTACTCCAAGAGTAGTTAATCAGAAGGGACTGATTTCTGACAGCTGTTATTGTTTGAAAAGTTAATATCTAGGAATTTTGTATTGGTTTGAAACGGCATCTGTTTCTAGAATGTGTAAAGCTTTGATAGAGCAGAGATAATTTATCTGCTTTCATTTTGTACAATAAAGCTGCTCTTAATATTCTTATCTTATAATATTGGATGTTAAACAGAATGACTTTATCACGCCATCAGTTTTTAAGCAAAATCATTGAAGTCAGGTGGGTTTTCTGTTCCAGAACAGAGGAATGATATGACCCAGTATCATCTTACTTGTAGTGAGAAAGTGAAAGAAAATTCATGATGCATAACTGTATAAAACGAAACAGAAAAGCCTGCCACTCATTTATAAATAGTTTGCCCATTGAAAAAATGAGAAATTTTACTTCATAAACTATATCTAAATTTATATTTCATTCTATCGTAGATTTCTTAAAATTTATTAACTTGCTTGACTAACTACTTGGAGAAAGTGAGGTTCACATCAAATATTTCTATCATCAGCCTCTCTCCTACCCACCCTGCATCTTATTTACTCACTTATTCAGCAAAATTCCAAATGGGCATTAGGCACACAGAAAGAACATTTTTAGCCAACCAGCTGTTTCTTGAGCCAAAGGAAAAATTGAACTGGCTTCCATAAACAAGACAGTAGCATCTTCCAAAATAGAAGGTGGAGCTAATGAGTTTTAGTGGGGAGAGAGGCAGGGGAAGTGTTCTGATAAAATTTGGCAAAAAAGAGCATCTGTTCTGGTACTGAAGTCAAGGAGACAGTTGTGAAAAACTACATGCTTGTGCTGCAACTAGCTGAGCAATATGTTGGGGGGTGGGGGTGGGGCAGCGAAAAAGTAGTTCTCAAGTCACAGAAGTTCCATGACTTCTCATCATTTACTGAGCGTTTATCCCACTGTGGGAATGTGTTTTGTTTGACAACATATATACTGTTCCTAAATACATGTACACAGAAAACTGTGAACATCTTTATTCTTTTGTAAATAGCACAAAAAAAGGGAACAATATAATGACAAGAGGGGAAGACTAGAAGTAAAATGCACACTCCAAGATACAGCCTAAGTGTTTGCTCTCATTCTGAAAGGTCCTGCAGTGAGGCCACCTGAACTTAACTCCATGATCTATGGCTACCTCATTTCATAGCCGTGGAAAATGTACATTTCTTCTTTATACCTCACTTTCCCCAGCTATAATCCCAAATTACAAGGACGTTATTATTTCCTCAGAATGACTGCTGTTGGCCTATGCCTCTTGGTATGGAGTTTGTAAACTTTTTTCTGAAGAAAACTGCCAGATTTCAGAAACCATACATTTACATATTGGGAAGCTTTTTTTCCTTTTTATTATTTACACAGTTATGCCCAAGTATCCTGAAAGCATTTATGCAACTCATGTAGAAGTTAAATTGTGATACATATAAGAAAAATACTAGAGGAAGGCACTTGAAGTTAGACCACAAGGATATAGAAATTAAACCACAGATCTGGAAAGACAAATCTGGTTTGTATTCAGGGTATAATTTGAAGACCAGAAACATTAGCCAATGCACACCATCTATGACTTGAAAAGCATCCCAGGTTGGAAACTTGTTGCAGTACCCACAGCTTGAAATTGGCTACTAGGGAAATCTAAAAGTGCCAAACAGACAGCAGAGTGATTCTCCACTCCCTTCTTCAGTAGAAACAAAAATGTTTTTTGACTCATGAAAGTCCTTTCAAAATGGAACATTCTAAAGATGAGAATAGTTTATAAAGTACAGCTGAAATTCTGAAATTATATAGTGTCAAAACAGGAATAAAAGTCAAACAAATAATAAAATCCAGTTCACCAACGTAACATTTCAGAGAATCTCCCATCTTTCCATTCTTTTCAGTTCTATAATTCCCCCCTAAGCAAAGTATTTCTTAAAGTTTTTTATAACATTTGGCAGAGAAATAGAATAGCTCCACAGTACGATGAGGGTTCCAAAGCACTTTTGCACGTAGTAGGTAGTAATATTTCCATTTATCTACCGCTGAAATGCATGTGTCTACCAGGAACATAGCATCTGTTCAAATGAGAGCTATGACTAGCACTTGACAATCTTATAGAGATTCTCTCTTGTAAATGCGTAGCTGAAAATTTAACATTTCACCAGTTTAACTGACTCTGTGTTTTGAGATGACGGAACGAAACTATTCAAGACATTTCCTCTGCCAACATAGTGCTGCAATACTATATATACCCTGCACTTGTTCCTGGTTTATTTAAAAATGCAAACCAAAAACTTTAGTGATGAGAGATATTGTGGCTCCCCTGCTTTAATGTGTAGTCACTGGATATCCCTGACCTGGTATTCTGACCTCCAGCACAGATTATTTACAGAAGTTCAGACACAGCATTTCAACAGCTTAGCTCCTCTAAAATTTGCGTTGCTTTCCTCTGATGTTTTACATAATTCACTCTTTTAGAACTGCAAGAAAAAATAGCTTATTTTGCTCCAAAGAATGAAATAATGGAAGTGCTAAGATATTAATCCATTAATCAGTTGTCTCAAGATAGGAAAGTGAGCTGATAAAACAAATTAAGAGCAGTGCTTCTTAGAGAACTAGAGAAAACTACTGCTGAGTTTAATTTCTATACCTCCCTCTTGCTCTCCTACCAAGAACACAGACCTTTAGGAGAATTCCACTAATGGTGACTGCAGTTACAGTGCTCTAAAGCATAACCACTCCTGTCTAAAAACTGAATTTGCAAAATTTTAATTTTTCTTCTTATTTCAGGCTTTAGCTTTTCCTAAAACCAGGTTAGAGCAGAAAGAAGTAGAGGTCATGAACTCCAACTTTCATTTGGAAGTTTATTCTCTAAAATAATTAATGTATAACACTGTCATCCTGCCAAGAATGTCACTCCTGATTTGATCATACTGGTATTAAATTTGACCTTCCAACTTAAAATATGCTACACCCTGCTTCAGTGAGAAACTTTGCTGAACCAGAGTCAAGGGAGAAGCAGGTATATATTAGTGACAGTTCCAAGAAATAATTTGAAGGCTGAATGAAAGGTTTAGATAGAGTACGCTGTTATCAGAGCTTTCTCAATAAATAAGAGTATGTTCTCCCCACCTCTCAAAATTATGTCTAAAGGAGACCTTCTTCAGATTATTCTGCAATTTTGTGAAAACCTAGTCTGGAGATGGTATCAGAATGGATATACTTTAAAGTGGCAATGCAAATATGAATGTAACTGAGACAGGTCCACCCTTCAACAAAGCCTTGCCTTGTCACATAAGGTATTGGAGTCTGCTGCTTTGCTGGACTATTGCAAACTCATGTGAAAATTGCAGGGATATCATGTTTCAGTTTTACATAATTGCTAAAGTACGTATGTATGCATTAGTCAGAGAAATGATAGCAGTCTCTCCTCTTTGTTGCTGGCTCAAACCAAGATAAGAAATATAGAAAACAACTCCTACCACTTGAAGGTTGTTTGGCAACCTATTTGAAACAGCAGGTCTCAGTTTAGCTGCTAGCACAGAGTTTTGTAATAAAATAACCACTGTCGCTTTCTGGCAGTCTTACCATAAATGCCAAATACTGAATCAACTAACAAAGTAAAGAAAAACAAGACAAAGACCTCCAACCCTATCACCTCTAGACACAGAAGTGCATCAAAAAAAAAAAAAAAAAAAAGGCAGGACAACTTTACATGTAAACTAGCACTGGTGCTGCTTTACTCAATCTCTTTGTCAACTGATTGCTTTAGTTTCCACAACTGTCAGTTTTGCACTTTCCATAAGTACCAAAATGCTCAGACACTTCAGAGAAAACAGGAATTCCTGACAGTTCGAAGGGTTTGTCTATGTGGATGTCAGATACTTCTCTGTTATTAGGACCCGGGGTGAGTTTAATCTACAAAGAGATCAGTTGGCCGACATCATTAACGCACTTCTACAAACAGTGGATAAAACAGTTTTAAATTACCAGAAGTTGCATCATTATGGATTATTATTTTAGCATTGTTAGCCTTCTATAATATGATGTTGCTCCCACTGGAATACTGATTAAAATAGGAACCAGATGTGCTTTTCATGACCAGATTGAAAAAGATAAACAACCAGAAAATCAATTCAAATAAAAAGGATGCCCTGGGGGTGTTTCTCAAAACTGAAGAGGGAGAGCGTATGTATCTTTTAGAAGGGCGGGGTAGGAACTGAAAAACACTCAAAACCAGAACTCTCCTCTTTCACAAAAAAAATCCCTAAGAAACATGAAACAATCTAGTTCTTCAGACACCTATTTTGATTACTCCAGTGCACCATTATCTTAAAATTGGGTGCACCAGCCAACACTAAAACAAAGAAAAATCAGTATTTTCAGTTTTGGTCATAAATCCACAAGAAATAAAGCTCATAGGAAAAAAAGACTAATTTACATTTAAACCTCAGTGTTTTACAGGAATACCACTTTAGTTTACTGGCCTGTAAGTATGATACAAAGGTTCCAGAAAAATTATCTTCAACTCCAGAGAGCCACTAAATGGAAGCCTTCATGCCAATCTTGATGGGAGCTCTTTCTGTGCTAAATGCAGGCCAGTACCTGCAATCTTAAAGACAGAGTATGACTTAATGGTGCCGTTTTGCAGAGTAGACCAGCTGTTCCTTCACATGCATTAGAAAAGAGCAACATTTCCCTTCACAAAGGAACAGGGATCACAAATCACAAAGGAAATTACAGGACCAATATTGTCAATGCCACAGCGTCTACTGCAGATATCAGTGTGGCCCTACTGAAGCCATTTTTTTTTTTTCCCCTGCACCTTTACATCTAGGTCAGGAACCAGACACCACTGAAGAGAGCGGCAGTGCCCTTTGACAAGCATGGAGAAGAATGGATTTCTTCACTTGGGTAGAAAAAAAAAATATTCAAAAATAAATTAATAAATAAAAAGAATGTCTGTCTCACTTATGTACCTTAATTTCAGAAGAGCTAGAAGAGAGACCAGGCCCTGCTCAGCATCAACTCTAATGACTACCATCCCAGTTGCACCAGATCATTTTGCTGCAGCTGAGAGTCGCTTCCAGCAGGAAAAGCATAGGCCACACAATCAGGCCTGCAAAATTTGGCTTGAAGTAGCACACCATATAAAGGCAGAAGAGATAACTTATTTTCAGTTTTCATGAACAAATGCTTTTGGGTATCAGTATCTTACTTTTCGTGCGAAAAAAGTTTTGCCACCATGTGGTACCATAATTAGTCCATCCCTACAAGTCCTTCGCTGCGGATTACTACAGCCAAAATACATTGAATATTAAATATATTTTCACAAAACTTACAAAGGAAAGATTCCATGCAGTACAGCCTAATAGACATTTGATTTGCCAAATGATGCTATTTCTCTTAGATATGTTTTGAAAAAGCATCAAACAGAAGAAGAGGGGATTTATATGAGAAATTCCTTGATCTCTCCCCACACCTTCTTAAAATGACCCCAGAATACTAGAGTTTACCTCCAGGGGTTCCCTATTTTCTAGCTCCTATTTCTTCTGACATACTGCATACACTGGGACCACATTACTTTTCCTCTGTTCCTTCCCAGGTCTCACATCTTTCTCCCTCTTTCTGGGAGTTCCCCGAGTTTTGTTCCATTATTTCTTCTCTTCCACTGTTTTTAATGCTCCTAATTTCCCTCTTCTTATAGCTGGGTCTCAATTCTCTTCCACAGGCCAGCACCTGTTTGTACATTAACAGGCCCCTTGGGATACTTGAGGACACCCACCACTGCCCTCATGCAAAAGTTTACCAAGCTTGCGTACACAGACAATAACCTGCATGAGAAGCAGTATTTGTGGATGTTGAAAGACTGGTATTGGATCAAAGTTCCATTCTTTGAGACATCTTCTGCTATGTTTGAGATACCAGTGCCTATAACTATTACAGGGATGGTTAGAAGAGTATTAAGTAAAATTCCTCCTCCTCACACTACAAACTGTGTAAATCAACAATTATAACTATCAACTACTCCAATATCAGAAGAAAATTAATATTGCAAAGTCAAGCACTCTGAATTAGGGAAATACCAGAATTAATATTGTTCATGTAACCTTACTTCAACTTTTCTGTGTATAAAGGTGATCTTTCTTTACATTATCACATTTTTTTTTCCACAGGTGTACAACTAGAGACTCCTATAAAAGATATCATCTTATTGCTGTTGAAGTAATGGCTATCAAAATCATGTTGGTGGTGGGGATTACTGATAAAACCTCACAGTCCTCATAGAAGAGTCTAAGAATTGTAACAAGCCCCCAGATTTTAGGATACTTTAAGACAACTGGCTTTTTTTCCACAGGCTTCTCAATCAAGAAGAAGAGATATAAAAAGTTTTAGTCACCAACAGGAACAATCAGGAAGGGCACAGCCCATTTACTCAAGCAGAAAAACTAATCTGTAACCCAAGATTATAGAATACATGTTAAATTTGATAAACTATTCACCAGAGACTTTTTAGAGACCAAGAATTCATACCAGGCACTGCCAAAGTATTGTTCCTGTCTAACAATGCTATGAAACAAATAAACAACGGCATGATCTTCAGAGAGGAATTTTATTGAAATGTGGTTAACTAGCAAAAAACTGCTCGTCAAAATTCTTTTTAAAAAAAGCTTTTCAGTAACTTTTCTTAAATATTTATATCTTCTTATTCTGTGTTTTTCAGTCAACTGGATTATAAAAAAAACCCGCTTGTTCAGTTGACTGCCATGTCAAGGGACTGCCACATTCTGTACCTCAGCATGATGTAGTTCAGCACAGTAAGTTCAGCACTGGAGCTGATACACCTATTCACTGTGAAAAAGGTTTTCACAAACCCTTTTGTTTGGGGGGGGGGGGGGGAAGAGGGGTTTGGGGTTTTGTTTTTATTTTGTTTTATTTAGAAAGTATCTGGGAAAATCAACCTGGTGTATGTATATTTACGGAATAGATATGAAAAGCAATTTTCAGGGTATTGGTTATTTATGAATTGTTTTATGGACTTGCTATTTGTCGTCAATAGCCTCCAAAATAAAATTATTTCTACTGCCTAAGTGAATAACTAGCATTCTTAGGAACAGCTATTCCTCAAACTTGTTTTTCACACATATGCTACAGTTTCTCACCCGTGATGCACAGGGCAAGGTAACCTGTACCATTTAAGTCCTTGAAGCAAAAGGGTTGTATTCATACAGTCTGCTGACAAAGTCAGGTCAAAAAAAGTTTTCTACTACAGAAAAGGTCTCTTGCAACAACACACTGTCAAGTATGGCAGAGCCAACAGAGATACAAGAGGTACAAACTAGACAGATGCTGCAGATGCACTCAACCCAGTATCATAGAAAGCTGATAAGGAGAAGTTGCCACTACAAATTCCTATCAGGGAACCAAGTTTTCCCTCCTCTTTTATAGGATTACAAAGTTGTCTGCCATGGGGGAGAAGGGAACAACACACAGGTCCTTTAGTCCTAACTCCCCCCCACAAGTGTTCTGCATTCCAGCTTCACATAACAGTAATATTTAGGTTTGGGTGGAGAATATTTTAGTTGCAACAGACAGTCTTTGTCAAAAGTAAGTGTGAAAAACTAGCAACTGGAATTAATGTTAAAAGGGTAGAAATTATTTCAGTAATGTGATAGTTATGATAAGCAGAGTAAGCCAGGAGTAAAGAGGCAGATCAGAACAACATAAATTCTGATTAAGATCTGTTTCAAAGCCTGACCTTCATCAGTTGCTGACAAAATTCAATCCTTGCTGATGCCACAAGCCAGGCAAATAACTATCTAACAGAGCAACAGCTGCAGCGGGAGACATTTAAACTCTTGAAAGTACAGCTGTTCACAAATAGAAGGGATCACTCCTTCAATCTACAGAACTACATGTACAGAGAGGAGGAGCAGGATGGTGCTATTTACTTGCAGCATAAACTATCTGGTAATCCTCAGTCTATGCATCTTTTAATTACAGTCAGTTTGAAATCAAGTGTCCCATCTTGCCTAACTCTCTTGCAGGAGCTCTGAAAGAAATTCTGCAGTTTTGACATAGTCTCAATTTGCCCTGCTACTTTGAATGCACAGGTATTTTGACACTTTCTTTTCTTCCTTTTATAATTAGAAAAACTGGCTCACCAGTCCATGCCTACACTAGATGCCTCACGAATGATGCCGACATGCTTCTAACCCTGCACTTGATATGGTAAACTGCACTCAGATTGCTAGCACTTTACATCCTCCTTTCACACCCTTACTAGATTACCAAATGACTATTTTGGCCTGAATTTACATAGATTTAGTAGGGTACCATGGACTTCATTATCAGTAAGTGAGGGAATGGAAAGAGTGAGGAAATGTGGTGGAGCTCACTCTGTAAACCGACTACTAACACAAATTCTCTAGTAAAGACACCCTTTTATTAGATTCCCTCAGTTCAGCAAATGCTTATCTACCATTCAAATGGTAAACAGCTGGAAAACGTTACAGTTTTGTCACCAAGTGGTGTCCCTGTCTCCGAATGACAGGTAATAAATAATGCAGTCATTACAGAGAATTGCTCTCATTCTGAATCTACTGGCAAGTTTTTAACTCTCTGCAAACAGCACAGCTTTGCAGGGGAACAGGGCACTTTTTCCCTACATTATTTTGCTTTTAGAACACATGTAACAATAGGCCATATGACTAGCTGAAGGTTAGGAAAGTTCTTACTCCAACTGTTTCCTAAAAGCAAATATTAAATACACAGTAGTAATCCAGTAGCATTTCTGCCATATACAGTCTCATGTGTTGTTATTTTGCATTTGTTTTTACCGATTATACCAACCTGCTTTAGTACCTACTTTGTAAAGAAAAGAGCAAGCCACTGAAAAAACATCTGGTTAAATCTCAAGACACTTGCAAATGACATAGAATCCTAAAGAAGGAATCCACGTTAAACCTCAGGTGAAATCCTGGACTTGCTGAAGTATATGGAGATGCTAAGAGCTTACTTTGATAACATTGGTTTGGTTGTGTCTGTGAGTACATACTATGGTACAGACTTTAATTTTCATCATCATACTTTTCTTCACAAGTTCCCTCCCTGATTTAATGCACAAGATGGACGACTAACATTTTGTGCCTTTTGAATATTTTACTTCACAGCATTAATAATGTTTCAGTGTAGAGTGTGTATATATGTGAGCCTGGCTTTTTAAAATTCCATCACAGGAGCGTTTTTGCACTTACAATACGCAATAGGGACAGTACGTATTGGATCTATCATGCCTATTTAACTAGAGAAACTCACAGCTGTAGAAGGCAGCTGTGAGCCCACAGAGGCACCTAATGTTTTGGGCCATGGCAAAAGATTTGCCATGTAGGGCATGCTGAAGAAATTGCTTCTCTGTAAAGTTTCATTTCACTTTAGGATTTTGGAAATGTTCTTGTTTTATTTTCCTTGTCTGCTGACTCACAACCTCCATACTTAGGTCCCTGTCCCTTCCTCAGATTTCCCCAGTTCCCTTTCTGAACTTTCTCTCTTCAGTGCTGGCCTCTCTCTTCCTCTGCACATTCCCACCCAAAGCATTTTTTCCCCAAATTCTGACCAATCACTATCTCTTCTCTTTGCACATCCAGCTCGCTTTCAGATGAGTTACAGACTACCTTACACATATACTTGTAAGGTTACCTACTACTAAGTGATATTGCAAGTCCTTTCATTATGTACAGGTATATATCTATGTAAGCCGTTAAGTGATGTGCCATTATATTTGCTGTACATTTTTACTAATCCTTTTAACATTCTAACTTTAACTGGTAGCATCTTTACATCAGAAAATGCAGTGCTTCGTGCACTACCATCTAACTAGGTGCCAACAGGTAGTTACTGGAAGTCTACTAATAATTTCAGCATTATTGTGGTTTAATCAAGAAGCGCAACTTGTGGTGCAAATCATAGAGAGGACCATATAATTTGCACAATCTAGTTCTTTTCCATTACTAGATTTTAATTAAAGATATAAAGAAATGATTGAATAAGGGGATAATTTTCCATTCTCAGCCAACCTTTGTTCAATGAGGTATATAGGTAGCATCAGCAGATCAATAAGCCACAGCTTCAAAATTATTAAAAAAAAAAAAAAAAAAAAAAAGGCTGAAAAATGTTCTCCAAAATCTGCCTTAAGGTGGGCTCCAATTAGAAGGAACTAAAAATGTTTTCTAAGATTAAAAGAGAAGCAAATAGATAGGGTAAAAATGGATATATATTATCATGGCAACAAAACTTTATTCTTGCTTTAGATGTTATTCATAACTTATTTTTTATATGGTCCAAAAAATGTTTAACCACCAAGTAAATTACAATAATAGTTATGCTATATATGGACCTATGTGAAG
The DNA here is from genome assembly GCF_000737465.1 of Haliaeetus leucocephalus. Classification (NCBI taxonomy): domain Eukaryota; kingdom Metazoa; phylum Chordata; class Aves; order Accipitriformes; family Accipitridae; genus Haliaeetus; species Haliaeetus leucocephalus. The sequence continues at coordinate 12,212,545 of NW_010972775.1, forward strand.
GGTTAAAAATGGCTAGCTTGTTTGACCACTTAATAAGAAAAGAAAAAAGCACAGAAGAATTTGCATAATCCAGTCTTGAATTATATGTAATATTCATACCTATGTATAGCTACAAGCTGAGTTAAAAGCTAAACATGAATACATTATTTTATATTCATTGCTACAAATGTAAAATTTAATTATTACATGTAAAGTCATAGGAACAATAGTTTTCTGCAAGTTTTTAAGACGATACTTCAGCAAAGTTCCACAAATCTACGTCTTAAAGCTGATTCTTATCCAACCATCTGTGTATATAAAAAGGTGCCACACTTTTTTTTATTTTTTAAAAGAATATATTTAAAATCAGGCAGAAGAAATCACTACGTGGTAAGTATTTTGGTAAAAGTAAAATTTGAATACAAATGTATGGATCACTTCAGAAAGAGAGACTTTTGAACTTCACACCTGGTAATAAATAAGATAAACTAAATGGTTCTCCTCAGTATTTTCTCATATCAGTTCTATATTTTTTGTACCTCCACCAAAAACGTACTGTTACAATTTAATTCTGTGACAACATCTTAGGTTACGATAATCACAGTCTGAGCGTCCTGATGTCATCACAAGTAGGATTCCCTGAAGTTGAGGGTTATCAAGCTATGAATAACAAGGAGACCTGTCATAACTATATACTGTGCAAACTCCATTCAGAAAGGAAGGAGTCATCTGACTGCCATTGCATTATTTTTTCATTCCATCTCCTTCAAAAATCAGTATCATCATACTCCATTGTCCTCGTGAAAAAAGCCTGGATGTCTTTACCTTTCAAGTTTATTACTGACTGCGCTAAGGTATTCCCAGCCTTTGTTTTCCCTAAAATAAGCTAGATAAAAAACATCTGCTGTAGTTAATTAACAAAAAAAGGAAGTTGTTCTATAGTTGTCAACTATTTGATAGTTTGGTTTTGTTTTGGTGGGGGTTTTGGGGTCTGTTGTTGTTGTTGTATTAGTATCTACTGCATCCCATTCCAATTTTCCTGTAGATTTAAATCAGCTCAATATGATCTGGCTGAATAGGAGGAAACAAAGAAATGAATGATGTTTAAGGGATCTGTTTTGAGAATTGCTAGGAAAAATTTATTGTTGTCATTTCAATATGATTTTAATAACCCATACCAGTTACCAAAACCAAAAAGACATTCTTACAGTCAGGCAGGCAAAGGATTCATAATTATGGGTTTTAATCTTAAGTTTACACTTAAGTTTACATCCTGAAAAGATAAATCCAAACTGAAGTGCCATATTCCTTATCTGTCTTTTTTTTTTTACTGCCTCATTAAATGAGTTTATTTTGCATGCATATTGCAATGTTTTTCAGATATCAATGTTGATGGAAGATTTGCACAAACAGTAGCACTTATATCTTTTGCATGTAAAAAAAGTTAACCTTGATCTAATCCTGATTTCTGAGATGAGGGAACTAAGGATAACGATTTAACCATGAGAACATTTAGCACCTTCACATCTGCGGAATTTTTTCCATAGGACGTTCCAATCCCGTTTTAGCTATTGCTGCAGGGCATTAAAACCCAACATCTTAGGTTTAAAGTCTGATACAGAGACTTTTATCTTCCTACTGTCTTAAATTCTGAAAGTTCTGGAAGATGTTCTAAAGCAAATTTGAAATGGTTCGGGGAACAAGAAACAGCAGAATGATAGTTTCTTAGCAGGTATGTGTTGCCCTGAGGGCAAGCTGGACAAAATGGAGGTTTTTTAAAAAAGTCACATTCATGACCCAATGCCAAACCTGGGTGGTACATATTACAACAGGTCAGCCTGGAGATGAGGAAAGCACGGATCCCTATAGTCATGTTTTCATCTAAAAGGACAAAAAGTAATTTCCTATGTGAGGGAAAAGGAAATAGACTTTATTAAGCTGTTTCTATTTGAACTGAAGGCACAATCTTCATAATTGGAAGCAAAGTTCTTGCAATTCATTTCCACTTTTTCTTTTCAGCATGTGCACTGTAGCAATGCTGTGGATAACCATCTATCAACTAGGAAGCAGGAACCAATGCATAGGTTAACATAAAGGGGGCAGGTTTATATATTAAAGTATGGCTTACAGCATGTGTATTTTGCACATTTTCATGTTTCCTGTGGTCCTGATACCTTAACACATTTCTTCAAATACAGTCTCGCCAAAGAAATGCAAAATCACTAGCATTTTAGGTGGACAATTTCTATATATAATTAAGGAATTGCTTGGAATTGGATTTGCAAAGCCCTGGGCAAGCACATTTGTAAGAACATAGAGGAAGAAGTGCCAGTTGAGCTAAGTCTTCCATAAAATGAAGACAGTTCAATTTGAGAGAGATACTAGTTATGCTTGGTTTAAACAGAAGGGGGTTGGATCATTCAAGGGATCAGAGATTTATGTAAAGAAACCTGACTTGTATACGCAGATCAAGATGGCATCCTTTCATTAAAAATATGCAGTTGTACTTGTATAGCAAGACACGAAACTGTATGATTAAGTAAAACTGCAGTTAAAGCATTGTGGAAAAAAGTTATTCTATAATTAGAAAATGTGAGGATACGAATGTTATCAGCAATAATTAAAGATTAACTGCATTTTTCACTGACTAAACTTAGAGCTAGTACCTTATTTAAACTGCTTTTCATTTATTCTAAATACAAAACTTCATAAAGATCTGAACTGAAGCACCACTTTAAAAATACACTTACAGTAAGTAATTTATTTTTTCAGAGCTGAGAGAAATACATGCTTATGCCTGGACTGTGAGTAGCTCCAGCTTTCTGGAACTAAAACCTCAGGTATGTATTTTTTTTCTCCTCTTACTGTCAGAAACAGTAAGTTAGCAAGGAATAGGGAAAATTAAAAACAGTATGGATCCAGAAGTGAAAGTTAGTATTGCACATAAAAGACCCAGAGTATTTACAAAAACATTTCTACTTGCATCCTGCTTTGCTGAGTAAAACACAGATTACCTTTTATCCTCGATTGCTTTCTTTATAATACACAACAGATAAGCCTTTTGAATACCACAAATTTTTTTCATTGCTATCATTCTGAATTCAGACTGTGGAATGGATCAGAGAACATACTGATATAAATCCAGCAAATGTACTGGCAAAAAACGCAACTGGGATAAATCACTTCAGTCCCCACTTCTTGTCAGAAGGGTGGTCACGGGTTGACAAGATGCAAGTCAAACTGGAAATAGCTGGAATCACAGTTTACAAGGCTTAATGAAAGCCACTTTGTGTATCTAGTGCAGGCATCCAGCCTTTGAAATCCCTAAGCGCCATACCTTTCATATCACAAAGGTGCATATATTAAGCCTTTTGCTGACCTAGGAAAATTAGGCTGAGCCACAGAATATGGGGAACAGCTCACTATGCTGAAATGGAGATATTGATAAGAAAAGTTGATCAACTTTGGATTTCGAATGAAAAAGGTTAAAAAAAGAAAGCAAAGAGAGTGACAAATGGGATTAATCCAAGTGAGCACTAAGAAGGAAGTTGAGGATGTTAAGGAAGGAAATGACTCATTCCCTGTGTTTGTGTATAGGAAAGACTGAGTAAGGTTGCCTGGTGCCATACACCTTTATGCTCATTTTGGATCACTCCAGTGAAAAACCCCAATTTACTTATGTCCCCCTCACCACAAGGTGGCACATATGTACTCCCTATGATTTTTAACTGCCTCTACAATTTACTCAATTTTTAAGAAGTAACTGTTATCCATTTCTCAGAGAGGAAGGAGTGAGGGTGGAATAAAAGCAGAGAATGATAAACTGCATTATATTATCAAGTATAGACAACTAAAGGTAAGTAAACTATTCTTAATATGTGGATTAGTTCCAAGCTTTCCTTGTTACTATTATTTACTAAAGGGTCTGACGTATACTCACATCAACGGTGTGGAAATTAAACAGGATAAGGGGCTACTGAAAACTTGGCTTTGGTATGTTTTACAAATACATTCACCAGAAACTCAACAGAATTTAAGGGTAAAATGGAACGTGGACTTTGGATAGCAGACTGGTGCCAAAGATGGAAATAAGCATACAGAAGCAGAAAACCAGGCATATCTACCCATTATTTTGATTCTCTGTATTTTACGCCTGCTGGTCACCCATTGGTTGGTATGCGGTATACGGGTTTTTCTTGCATTGCTGCCACTTTTCATTCTTGTGGTGTGAGTTTGGAGAACCAGTAACTATGTACACTAAGGAAGGCTGTTCCCTAGTAGTAATTTCTTCTTCATGCTGATAAAGGTTGTGTTTAAATGTCAGACTTTGAAACATCCAAATATACATTCTCATCTTCATCTAGTGGGTGATCAAGTAAAAATATCAGTGCAGTTGTTTCTCTTTTCAAATCCATGATATAAAAATACACTGCATCATCTATAATGGCCACAGTACACCCTTCTCCACAGAACATAATGGACCCACATGTTTCATATATCCATCAGAAAGGCACTAAGCAGACTACGAATCCACCAAACTGCAGAAGAGATCTGAAAGCAAACTGAGATAAATATGTGAGTACAAAAGAGAGAAGGAAGACTTTTTTAAGGACAGAAAAATACTGACCTAAATCAAAGCACAGAAACACTAGCTAGCATACGAAGCAATTTCTATCCACACACCACAGAATATATGTTTTTAGAAAGCAGATTCTTGGAGATTTAAAGTGTAAACTATGTACATAGCTCCCTCTGATGACCACTGGACACGATACAATGCAAGTCTTTTATTTTCGTTCGTGCATTCAACTGACAGCTGACTGGTTAAATTCTAATTGCTTCCAAGTGAGGTCAGCAAAGGTATTTATCGAAAAGGACTGAACAACAGGCTCAACACACACATGCACGCGCACGCATAAGCACATACACACCATCTCTCCAGCGTGTTGATTTATGGAAACAATTATAATTCTGGTGGAGTCTTTCTGAGCTGAGAAGTTTGTAGCTACAGTAGAGTGTCTCATGTTGCAAAAAGCAGACAACAGAAATGGAGTACTTGGGTATTCAGCTCTTATCAACAGGAACAAGTAAGTTATCTGTACTTTACAAGAACATTCAACAGTTTCTAATAGCTAATAACTTTTATCTTCATTTGTATATGCTAGATGCTAAAAAAGCATTAAGAAAACTATTTCTATTAACAAACTGAAAAGGGTGGGAATAAAAATACAGGGCTAAGACTATGAGGTCTGTTTTGAAATTTGAACTAGAGAAAAGTTATCTGATAGACTGTGCTAATAGTGAATATATGGGTATGAAGTAATCAGCAGAATTTTACCATGCATGAGAAAGTAGTTCAACAGAATCAATAGGGGATTTTTGGAAGGACTTAAAACTGAAGACAGAACTATGTTTACAATCAGTTTAAATGTCTGTTTATGTAAAAAGTTGTGTGAGAGACATCTATTGTATATACCTTTGCATATTTTTAAAAATCAGCTTAGCATGTCATACATTTATGTATAGTACTTTTCAATAGCATAATGTATCCTTGCACGTTTGTAACAGTTGAGCATAAAAACTTACACATGCACCTTTTCTCACAGATCTTTTACTTTCAGTGCAAGCAGCAAATTCAAGTAGTACAGAAGGTCATGACAACAAAGGTTTTTATAACTTGTGTCTTTAAAGGATATTCTGACTGAAGAGATATTTAAGAAGCTCTTCTATTTCGCCATTAACTATTAAGGAATAACGATCAGAATTCTAGAAGAGGGAACAATCTCATTTAAATGAATCTGTAACTCGTAAAGACAGAAGGCAGGTCGGTGACCTAAGAGCAACAGTCTACTTGAGATTTAATTTTCATTATGTTGTTCATGAACACCCAGAACACTGCACTATAATGCACAAATGGATACTGACATGGATCCTGCCAATTTTGCTCTACAGATCATACTTTTACATTATCTTTCTAATGGGCACTATATCTTTAGCTTGCAATGACATGACTCCAGAGCAAATGGCTACAAATGTGAACTGTTCCAGCCCTGAGCGACATACCAGAAGCTATGATTATATGGAAGGGGGGGATGTAAGAGTGAGAAGACTTTTCTGTCGAACTCAGTGGTATATGAGGATTGATAAACGAGGCAAAGTAAAGGGGACAAGAGAAGCAAACAACAACTACAGTAAGTAATACTTTTGCTTTTCCTATTTCAAAGTTTTTAGAAATTTATACATCATTGTTTCTTATTCCTTGATTTATCGTAATTTCAGAAGAATTTTGTGTAGGGTATTGACCATTGTATAAGACAAGTTTTCCAATTAATCCTACAGCAGGACATTTGTTATTGATTTTGAAATGCGTCATTTTAAATACTACATTGTAGATCTACTAATGCATTAGTTACAGCTGGTAGCTATTAGCAAACAGAGAGCCTATTTTAACAAGTGAATTAAGGTTGTAAGTATGAAAATGTATAACCACAAACTCTGCTCATAAAATACTTATGAAACATTAAACCACATTTATATAGTCCACAAACTACCTAAAAGTTTGGTGTGTTTGAGTTAACAATTAAAACATATGCAATACTAGAAAGTTCAATGGAAAGAATTATGTAAACTCTCTTGCAAAATCTTTTAGATAGTCTGCCAAGCCAGGAACAAAATCTATTATAGTTTCTGCAGTTCATTATTACAATGATCATGATGCTGAAAAAATATTCTCTCCCCTTTATTCCAAAAATGTGACTCATCTAGAGAGAATGGACCTATAATATTTTGCAAAGCTGTACCAAATACAATTTTTGAACTGGCAAAAGAATTGTTGTACTAATCTGTATTTTTCACACAAATACTTATGTATCTTCCATTTAGACTTGAAGGAATCAATTTTACAGTCACTATTTTTGCCACTTTAGCTTTCATGTTATTACAAATATATTGTTTATTTAGAGAAACATGACACTTATTTGAAAAGACATTACTTTATTAAGATATAACAGGAAAATACATAGGGTTATATTGCATGTTTCAAAATGAAATTATAAGGAAAGGGGGGCAGAGACATGCTGGTCTAGTGTTTATCGTCAACTGAAAGGACAAATATATATTCAAGGATGGTATTAAATACAGTTTTAATGTAGGTTGTATGTATTATTGTGCTTTTTATAAGAGCAGCAGCAAAAGAAATCAATAAATCCAACTTCAAGAACTGTGATTCAGCTTTCAACCGAAGTTGACTGCTTATTTTCTATAAGAACAGCACTTTTGCAAGCTAAGCGCCTGGCTAGTGGGCTTCATAATTTATTTCTTTGCTTCATGACTACATTAAGAGCTTGGCAACTTGCGTGGCTAAAACATCATTGACTAATGTTACTGCTTCTTTTAAAATTTGTTTCCATATGTCTCCTTTCTTCCTACACTATTACATAGCAAATAAGCATACTCCTCTGAAAGACAACACGTGGCCAGCAGCCAAATACATTATTTGGTCCATATTCAAGAAGACTCCCATTGAATTTCAGGAGGACGTTGCTACAATACAGATCCATAGGGCTAGTTTTGGAGTGAAATGTTGCTCCCATAAAAATCACTGGAAAAAAAAGTACTGACTGTTGAAATAGTTTCTTCTAAATTTTTGCAGATAAGTGAATATCCACAGTACCCATTTTTTTGGTTATTATTTACAAACACTTTAAAGAGATTATGACAGCATATAGAGCTGAATAATTATAGAAATTTGCACTTTTTTTGTTCCATGATGCTTAAATAAAATCTTTGTTAGTAATTTAGCATTATTTCAAGTTCAAGTACAGGTTCTCAATTCTCTGCAGGAGCCCATGCTGCTGAAGCACACTGACACCCTGAAATGTTCTGTAGTGAAACCATTAGAGAATATCAGATCATTCTGTGCTAAAGGCACAGAAAACCCATTTTCTTGTAGTTTTCTGAACACTTTATGAATATTTAGTGATGGTAACTATTACAAATTACAGAAAGGCAACCTCGAGTCATTAAACCCTTACATTTATATTGCAGTGAAAAAAAATTTTGAATTCTTTTTCTGGTAAATGCAACAAGTATCAGGAGAAAAAACAATCAATACTTGAATGGTTTATCTGGTAACTGATGTGCGCTATGATGAACTGTCTCCACTAAATTTAACTAAAGTAGGTGGGAAGTCTCCCACCATCTTAAGTTTAAGTCTCTTGCTGTAATTTATCTGTTGTATACTAGGAAATAATATCCAAATGCTTTTGTTGGACAAGTAGAATAGGGAAATATAGACAAAGAGGACTGGAAAAATGTAAACACTGATAACTTGGATTTTCTGAGAAACTAAAAAAATTATTGTGAAAAACTTTTTTTGGTCACATCCTCTATTGAACAGAATATGTAAGAAGGCTTTTTGAAGATGTGTTTATGGCTTTCTACTAAAATACCCATAAAGAAAATACTATCATATGGGGGGGGGACGGGGATGGGGGGACACGACAGACCAAAAAAAACCCTCAAAACCCTCACCTGGATTAATACACTTTCCCTAAGCAAAATTTTTAACATTAGAAGACTGAAGAGGCTATTTTTATCCAGGGTCTCTGAAAAGTATCATTTTAAATCATACCCATTACAAAGATGTATCAATCTGGGTGTTCAAATATTCTTGTTCCATAATTTCCAGTTCTGAAAGTTAGTAAAAGGTAAATCAAATCTGTTTCTCAGGATGGAATCCCAGAACAGTTGCAGTCAAATTAATCAATGGGTATGAAGAGTGTTGCTCTGAGAGGTATCTATTTTATCCTAATTTTCCACTTCCATAATAAATAAAGGGCATCCTTTTCCCTTTTGAATCACTAACATGTGCTACTGAAGTGAAAACAAGAAAAAAGGTCATATTTTTAACTATCATAACTTAGCTTCATAAAGGAAGCTGCATTGACAGTTTTGCAGACAGTCAACTGCTTGTTTTCAGCCCATGAATTGTGAAGCATGAATAATGTGAAGAGCAATCTTCACACTGAGAAATGTCTGTAGAATAACTTCATCGTAACTCTGGCAAGTGCCAAAATTCACAGAGCTTCTCTCATCAGTTGGGGCTATAAACGTTAGAATGCCAAGATGGTGAGGAATTAGGGTCTTTGTATTTCAAACTTCTCTAGTAAGTTACAGAATAAAATACATATACACATCCTATGAAAGTAACAGCAAAAATAATGGAAGTGTTAAAATTTCCTAAGATTTTAGTTCAAAAGCCACTGTATTAAATGTATGTAGATTGAAATTCCATGACAAAATTAAATACTGAACCAAATCCTCACTCACCAATTATAATTAATCTATATTTATCATTCACTTGTTTCAAAACGCATTAGAAGTTAACTGCTTAGTCCAAGAAATGTGTGTGTACTGTTTTCAGTGAAAGCACATTGTTGAATCCTGTTTACAACAATGACGACCTTGTTAGGCACCTGAAGAATATTACTCTGTACACATTTCAGAAAGCAGCAGAGCCTTCTGGTGGACATAAAGGTGATAACTCAAGAGTAAACTAAGCAGATCAGAGGACAGTGATCTTCATTAAGCAGAGGAAATAATTTTGCACCTGACAGCTTTGCTTTCATTCTGAAAACTAAAAGGCAGAGTGAGAACTGAGAGTCACATACTGAAACACTAAAGCAAGAATTAGGAAGCAGCCAAGAGATGAGGTCACCCAGAAAAATCTGTCATTATTCATAAACATTTTTCCAATCACTTACTATACCTTGTCCAAGCCTAAACTATATGCTTTTTATTAAAAAAATAAACTTTGTATCTTGTTCGTGTAAAATAATCTAAGTGGGCACACAAAACAGACTTTTTGAATTCATGATTGTAAAAAGTGAGAGTGACTGAACAAATCTTGGAGATAACACGACAATTTGTTAACTCTTTATCTTTGATGGAAAATAAATGTCTCCTTATTACTGCTTACTCCTCCTTCCATTTCAGTTCATGTTTATGAATTTTGCCAGATTTTATTCAATTTTGTTCAGAAAAAAAGGCAGCAAAAATCAGAGTTTATTTTGACTCTACCCAAGAAGATTTACAACTACGGCTGGATGATGCTTTAGGACTTTCCATGCTCTGTTGCCTTTGGAATCTCATTTTAAAGACTTCAAAGGGTCTCTTAGTTACTAGAAAAGCCTTCCCGGAACCTGAATCCTAAGATGTCTGATCCTATCATATTCCATGTGTGCTCTAAACCCAGAAAGTGCCTATTTCCTCTTCTTTTCAGTGGATAAAGCCAACGAAAAAAAGTAAAAAAAGAAAAGATAGTCTAGTGAGATCTTGGCACAAAATGGCTGAAATCTTGATTAAAATTTTTATCTTGGAAAACTACTTCTATTGTGATCAAAATCCAACAAGTCACAGTTTTCAGCAATATTAAATGAACTCTAACTTGGTTTTGTTCAAACCTAAACCCTAACTGATGACAAAATATACTTTATATGCATGTTAGTGGTTAAATACTCAAACTTGCTTAGGAATCAAAATTATTTCCAATAGCATTTTATATATATGCTTCTTAGGGTAAAACAAATGTTGGACTATGTATGATGTGCCACTATATAAATTTTATTTCTGTTTCTTAAATACATATTACATAGAGGAGCAAGAAGATTCAGTATCTGAAAATCAGATACATCAAGGCAGATATTGATGTACCAGATTCAGTTAATGGTTATGTGTGTTCCAACCAAACAGAAAGCCTGTCTTTGCAACTGCATTCTTGATTTTTCAGAGGTTGTCGGTCCCACCAATACATTGGCATCAAGAGAAAAATCTTCACTAATGTGAAAGTGCCTTTGCTTCGCATTAGCAGTCTGCTAATCTTCTTGGTTATAACAGAGAGAGATTTAATTCAAATGGCAATATATGTGTATCCTCTCAAAACTTTGCCTACAGTGCCAAGGATGACTTTCTCTCCTACAGTGATTAATCAGATCTAAATATAACAGATTTCCCTGCTCTCTTTAGCTCTTTGTCTAGCACTGGTGGTATATACCACCCCTCAAGTTTCAACCAGCAGAAGAGACTCTATGCCTATACGTTACCCTATACCTTATCACAAATCCCAGCTTTTCACCATCAACTGCTGATGAAGATGGGTTTTAGCAAAGATGCAGATAACAGAAGCAGCTGAGTTATGCCTGTCTTACAGCTTCTATTGACTTTTTCGATAAGAGTACACTTTCGGGGAAGTGAGGAGAAGAAAGGAGGGAGTACAATCTTGAGCCATTGCAGCAAGATTCTTCAGATCTCATGTATCTGTGTTGAGATCAGTGCTCAGCTGACACAGTAAACAGGGGTGCCACAAAACACAGTTAAAACTGTTAATCACTTCCGAATTTACCTCCTGAATCTTCACCACCTTCTTTATTCCATGGTATTTACCAGCTGAAAAATATGTGTAAAGTCAGAACAGCAGCAGTTTATACTCACTTTCTTCTCTGAACACAAAATGATTGCATAAGCTCTGAGGGGAGAATCAAACCTCCGGGCTCATGCACAGGCAGCAGCTTCACAAGCTAACATACACCAACAGGGCTATGTCTGCCTGTGTGTGTTTCAAAACTGGGGTATGAGCTAAAATCAGTATGAGCAGTGAAAAACACTGAAGCTGAATCTATACACATTGTGCTTAAACTGATTCTTTTGACCTTGATACACCTTTGTTAATTCAGCTGTGACCTGGCAGTTTTTCTGAATCTCTCAATATTGAGATTTATCAGAAATGAGAAATGTTATATTTTTATGGAACCATCAATCAAGTTTAGCAGCCAACTGCAGATGCAGTTACAGGATACATTGAAAAAGATAAATTGCAGCCCCTTCTCCCTCACAGCTTTTTTCCCCCATTGTTTACAATTTCTGAATGTACAAAAAATTCAGTATTGTATCATTAAGCATGTTATTGCTCCATCCTAAAGAAAATATGCTGAAGTGGCCCTGACCTGAGACTCAAGAGACTTGAGGCTAATCCAAACTTTTAAGCTATATGCTTACACACTTTGAGAAAATTCTTCAAACTGTGCCTCTATGAAAAAGAATTATTCACCTCTGTGTAAAGAGCTTTAAAAATTATTAGTGAAAAAACTTCCAAACCTACAAAAGAATTGTGTGTAAATGTTATAGATATTAAATACTTCTATTATAGGATATTAATTGACTAATAGAATATTAACTAAAATAACTGAAGTCGGTAGCTAGACAGAAAAACACAGAGCTCAGATGAATCTTAAGGAAGCAATTTTCCATATGGCAAATAGAATTTGGTAGGAAATTTAATTCCTTATACAGTCAGTCTTGCAAAACAAAACCAAAATCCAGATATCTCCCTTCACAGCTTCCAGCTTTCTATATTGTTTGAGTATCTGAAAGTGATTTTTTTTAGATTTCTAGGATCCCGGAGTACAGAACAAAGCTGGTTTTCCCCTCCATCTTCCTTAAAGCTCAGAAAGACCCAAGACATCCTAAAGCATATCATTATACTGTTCCACACCACAGGATGTATCAACTAGTAGTATATTTTGGAACACTTTCCTCATCAAAACAAAATAAGTTTAGACAACGAAGGTTGTTACTCTTCTTGGGTGGTACACTGCTTTCATTGCATAATTGACTGTCTATATTTGGCAACTGTATTTCAATTGTCTTTTTTGACCTTTGACTTTATTTTTAATTTTTAATTCTGGATATGAGCTGATGGAAAGGTCAAGTTAGCCTTCTGGTGTATGTTATTCAGAAACATTATTAAGAAACAGTTAACAGTGAAAATTCCTATAGTAATAACATAATAGAGGTTAACAATCATAGCACTGAATTGTCACACTTTAAAACTTTCATAACACATGACATCATTTATACAAATGGAAAAAATTCTTTACAACAATTGGTGCTGAAAAGTTGGAAGTGGATATTCACAGAAGTGGGCTACAACTTCATGAAAACACACCAAAAAAGCAATAAAAATACCAATGCAATCAATACGCTCTCTTGACTATTATTTAGCTTTTGAAACAAAGGACAAAACGAGGATTAAATTGTAATGGAAATTTTTTTTTTCCAGTATTCACACACTGCCTATGACATGATTCTAGTACCTGCACAGTTTATCAACAGAAGACTACAATATTCTAAACAGGTTGAATCAGATGATCAGATGGGTAAATCCCAGTTAACATCAGCAAAGCTATGTCAATTTATTCCAACAGAGCATTTGGTCTTTAAAGTTATAGTGGGAATCTGACAATTCAAAACCAGGATGAAATTATTAAAAAGTCTAGATATTATGTTAAAAACACTGAAATTTTCCTTCAGTATGCAATCTTTCAAAATTAAGCACAGTCAGAACATCATTAGATCAATGCAAAACTATAAACAAAACCACAGAAAATACGACCATTTCGTAGCATTTATAACCACAATAACTTCAACAGGGAGTAACAAACACCACTCATCTCCTTCAATCAAAACACTTTTTGAATACACCCATTACCTGTGGGTTTTTTTGAAAGAATTTCCTAGTGTTAGTACTTCAACCTTTAATAACATACATGCCTTACCTTACTTCCATTTTTGGTAAGCTGGCTTGCTTTCTTTTAAACATTTTAATAGACACTGAGAGGTGCTATAGACTATAAAAAGAAGCTGATCAGACTTGTCCCTGGCCATTTTGATACCTTGGACTTTTGATATTTGTCTAATTAGAAGGCAATGTATTTCGAAACAGGAAAAAACCCACCTGCTAACATGAGGCATATTTTCATTAATAACCTGTGCTAATTTTATAAGTTTTTATTATGACCTCTAAATGTCAAGTGGGATTTGATATTTCAATCAAAGTAACTGTTTACAGGAAAAAAAAAAAAGCAAATAGAGAACTTCATGATTGTTAAAGACAAAAATTATTACAGATGAACATACATACTATCTAGAGCTGAAGATATTAGGGGAAAAGACAATCACAATCAACATCAAATTTTGAAAAGGTTGCATGTGAATCTGTGCAGAAGTCCCAGAGCTGCTCAGGTGAACTGGAACCATAATTCTGTGGGCTGTTTGTATGCACAGCTGTAAGCACTGTAGTGGCAAATGTGAAGTTTTAGATGCTTGTCAGGTGTGTGGAAATGCTCACTACAAGAGCTTTCTGGCTTCTTGCATAACACATGCACAACATTGCATTATGATGATATATTTGCCCTTTAAGGGGTCTACATGAACTCTAAGGGTGGCAATGTTCAGGCTCTTTAGCTAGCCACTAAGCAGATGGATTTGGGAGAAAACATGGATCTAGCTAAGTCAAGGGAAGAAGGCAGCACAGAGCGGGGAGTAGACTGATTCCATCCAGTGCTTGTGTAGCTTCTGCAGCAAAGACCTTGTGAAAACAAGAGTTGTATACCCGGACAGAAGCTCTTAAATAAAATAGAAAGGACAACTGAATCCTAGAGAGTGCAGCCAGTACTAGTACAATTGGAAAGTGCAACTTTCACCAGCAAAAGCAACTTCAACTCCGCCATGCTAATTGATTTCCTTGGAATAGCCTATGCAGCTTAGGTGAGACTTTACTAAACACACTTCTGACAACATATGAACTGCAAGCATGACAAATACTCAAACAGTACTCTCCCTACAAATGTTGTTACTATTCAAAAACTATTTTGGATACAACTTCAAGCGGCTATTTTCAAACTAACTGGTGACAAAAAGCCATTCTTCCAATTAAAGTAAGCTTCATTCTTCTAACTAAACCTTTTACATTTTTTACTAAGCATGGAGATCCTGGTCAATATTTCCAAGACTGAAAACCAAAACCAAATAAAAAGGTACATAATTTCCAGGGCAAGCAAGTTCTTCTTTAGAGCACTCTAAAACACTGTATACAAGTCAGAAAAAAGAAACTATATTATACCTTATGTCCAAATTATGATTCCATTCATCCACTCAGGAAACAAATACTACCTCATCAGGCAAGAGACAACATAAAAAATGTAGAGAAAACCACAGCTGGAAACACATGGAGGGCCTCTTCCCTGTAAGGAATCCTCCTTTCTCACTGCTGGCCAGCTACAAGGGGCTGACTGTGCCCTCCTTCCTCCCACTTACTAAAGTAATCAGCTACACAGGTGTTTCAAGCCTCTTGCTCTTTTTTGCATCCTGCCATCCCTACTGTATCGGTACTATGTTTTAGAGCACCAAGCACTGTGTCTGAGCATGTTTCAGCAGTCAGGAGGGAAGTTTTCTTATTGAGGCTGTAAAAGACAGTCTGGCATGTTTTCCTACCTTACTAACAGTGTAACAGCCACATAATTGGGTGAATTGATATTGGAGTTTGTAGTTAATATTTATTAGTTCAAAGGAAACCAAATGTTACATGAATTTTGAGAGTAGCCTTAGGAGAGTCTGTTCAAATTATAAAGTAAACAGCAAGAGTCCTAGGCCACTTATACTTGTCCCTTTAAACACCTCTTAAGTTGAGCAATGAAAATAATACAACTATTAATAAAACCATTCTTTTAAATTATTATACCCCAATTTCAATTAGAATGTTCAAATTAGCAAACTGGTGCTCAGGCTACTTGATTATAATTACCAAACTAAAATTACTTAATATGCCTTCATTTCTGACTGCATCTTTGTGTGACTTGGGAAATTCAGTCTATATTACTGAACACAACTGTCATGCAACAAAATTAAACGAGGAGGAAAAAAACAAAAAAAGATTACCACATCTTTCTAGGAAGCTATTACCACATCTTTCAAGGAAATCATGTTCTGTTAATTTTTTTAGCTAAGTAATTCAGTGTTTTGAATTTGAATTAATCTATTTTAACCATATTGTTCTAGGACACATTCTGAATGACTTAATGAGAATTTCTGAAATGGCACTTTCATCCAGAAGGAATACTGGAGGCAACATCGGTCTATACCAAAATCATAAAACTAGCATTAGTCCAAACGCAGAATTTTTCAGGTGATTCATAACATATGAGGCATAAACCCTCTAATTTAGTAAGGTGGTTAATAGCCTAGCTCTGATCCAACCAGATTATTTAAGAGAATGTGATGAGTTCCAATGGCTATATCATTTAAGCAGAAAATGATCTAGTAATAAAAGATATATTTATCATAATTATTGTGAGAAATTATTGGAGAAAGTATTCAGAACTGTTAAACATTTTGAATGTAATAAATACCTATCTTTGCCAAAATAAGTCTAAATACTAATCCCACTTTTTCTTCTTATATAACAAAATATTTCAAAAACATGAGTAGGTATTCTGTACATTGCCCTTTTCAGATAGGATCTGTAGACATCCCAGAGACAATTTTCTAAAAGTGCTGACAAGTACTCAAGGGACATTTCAAGTTACATTTCAAAAAGCAATACTTAAGCCTAAACCCCACAGCATATATATGATACTTGCATTTCTTAATCACTTCAGATATTTTAAAAAATGTGCAAGTAGCCACTGTTATGCAACGGTGTGAGACAAAATAAATAATAGAACCCATATTTCCTGACTTTCTGCTAATCATTTGCAAGTGATTGTCTTGTATCCATAAGATACACAATTTTTGTCCCCTGCTAGGGCTAAGTTAAAATATATGACTGCCATTACAATAATCTTTTTTCCCCTTCTCCCTCTTCACATTAGCTGTTCACTGTTTTCTGTCTGTGATACCATTTTGTTTGGGATGTTCTTATCCATATGACAAAATTTAACAAACATTAGTTTTGTACAAATTGTACATGGAAGTAATCATGCTTATTTCCCCAAACAATTAACTACATGAATTCCAAAACTAGAATGTAGGTGATGCAGGAAAATGCAGGATATTTCTGCCTGTATACAGCACTGTAAATATTGAAGATTTTGGATCACAACTTATTATATTGTCTTCTCATTCATACTTCAACAACACAGTTATGGGTACTTTCAGTTGAACTCAGCAAAGCAGAATTGCTAGTTACAGCTCCCATTTCATGAGTTCACTCTTTTCCAGCTCCAGACCCATCACAGTGGGATGGTTTCTTTGTTTTCCTCTTAACAGCTATCTGGCAGCTGCATCCCAAACTAGCCTCTGTTAATATATCCCTAAAGAATTATGTACACATCATCTATTGTAATCACATGTGCTGCAATTTACCTCACAGGTGGTATTGTACAAAGAAGTCCAATTTGAACCCTGGCAGACAGTGCCATATTTATTTCATTAACATAGATTTCTACATGAAAAAAAACTTCCTTCTCTGTGTGCATGGTATTTGATTGAAATACATACTCAAAAACACAGAGATGTAATCAACATGAGAAAGTAATCATTGAGAAGTACAGCATTAGCTCTGTTTTCAACATACAGTCAAAATATGGCTGTTCTATTCATATTGACTTACTGATGAACTATAGAGAACTAGTCTAAATAGCTGCTGTTGAGAGTAAAAAATATTGCACAGCTGTGGAGGAGTTAAGTTACTGACTAGTGGAAAAGCTATCTAACCCTATGATTCATTAGGAAAAGTTTGCTCAAGAGTTGAAAGACCCACATTAGGAAAGAGACAAATATATGCCGTTTGTAAAAGCCTGGCTCTACTGAAATCAGTAAGAGTTTTGTTACTGATGCCTATCAATGGCTTGAAGAGTTAATTTAAAAAGATGCCAAATAGTAACTATTGCTTCTGCAAATCCATGTGCTTTTACTTTAAGATATGGTTTCATAACATTGGTAATACAGACTGGGCATAAAGAAAAATGAAATTCCTGTTCCAGCATTAATCTCTTCCTGACTTTCAAGTCAGAATGACTTTTCTGTATCTTACCAACATCTATCTAGGAGTAATGTTGCTATGTCTATTTATTCTACTCAAGATACAGGCTTAAGAGCACAATACACCAGAATATACCCAATTTAGGATATTCAACTTGAAAAATAGTTAGCTATTACTTTTCAAATACATTTGCAAATTTATATTGCTCTATGAAAGAGATAAATGGAAGTTTATTCTAAGTTTTTTGGAGCTATATTAAAACCACAGATCCACATTTCTATACTGAGTAGAAACTGATTTCATTATTTATACTGAATATATATTTAATAGTAGAAATATAATCTACTTTTGTAAACTTTTTTCTACCATATAACGTTTGCATTCACATATGAATCAAGAATACATTGATAGTCATAGAGGAATTACTGTGGCACTAAAAGACCAAGTTAAGAACAAGAAAAGTACTTTGTTTTGTTTTGTATGGTAAAAAACAATCGTCTTTTCAATCAACTTTGGTACTTTTTCTCCAGCTCCTTTTTGCAATACAGCTGAAGTCATGAATATTTTACGCAAAGAAAGAAAAGGTTTCTTCACCACTTTAAGTGCTTGGAATAGCCATAATTGTTTCAGTCAGAGCAAAAAGCATAGCAAATTCTTTACCAAGAACAGGTTTTTTGTATATATTTTAGAACATACCATTATGGGAACAGCCAAGCTCTGTGCTGTTGTAACTTTACGGTCTTCAAGGCAGCTCTAAAATAGTTTAGTGTTACACAGTAACTTTTCTTTTACTTTTATGTTACAAATACTAGGAGAGAACAGTACCATAAGGAATAGAAATGATCATAAATACAATGCAGAATCAAAAAAAGGCCTGCATGCTGAGTCTGCCAAACACAAAATTATACAAGCTTAATTCAAATCCTCCACAAAATAGAAATGTAAGAGCTGCAAACCCTTTATTTGCACATATAGCTTCTGCTGCCCAGCCCGTAGTCTAATATTAAAACCCCATTAACCTTTATCTGAGTCCTCTAGCTCTATGAACCTATGGAAGAAATCTCTACCATGTTACTCTGCTTCCTTAACAGAGAACAGTTTACTCTTCTCTGCTTGAACAAGGTCCTTGTTTAAGCCCATTAGCTGAAATACATGTTTTCAAACATCTACGAATCATAGACCAGCTGTTTTCCAGATTTTAAGGGGGTCCATATCTTCTGCTACAGACTGCTTATGTATTACTTCTATAGAGCTCATCAAAACTTCAGGTCACCAATACATATAAAAGCAAAATAAGAATTACGTGAATTGTAGCAAAGAAATCGAAAAGTGAAGCATTCCCAAAGGCCCCTGTCTGAAGCTGTTATCAAATGCTTGAGTGGTATGAAATCTTCCATTTGTCTCAAGATCAAGAGAAAAGTATGTCTTTATGCTTATGCCAGTGCACTGCACTGCAGTCTATCAAACAGGTTGTTCGATTATTGTCAGAGATAGAAATCTGGAATTCTGCCAATATATAATATGGCTGCCAGGATGGATCTGAATTTAAGATATTAAATCCTTTAACAGACTGGTCACAGATAACTTCATTATAAACAGTCACCATGTAGTGATTTAGTAGTACCTGTGTGCTCTGACAGCCAAGAAAACTATCTACTGCAGTTGACAGGCACAGGAGACCTTGTGTCCTTCCTTATGCAGTTCGGGGCCACAGGAAACTTTCCTTAGTTGTTAGAGAAAGTATAGTAGTTTCTATCACATTGTAAATACTTGCCTCTGGTTAATTGAGAGATGACTGTTATGGCATACTGATTTTATTACTGTTTTTAAATTTAATTGTTTTAGCACAATTTCTGTCAAAATGTTTAAAGAATCTTTTTAAGAGACTGGATCTTCTAAGTCACTAAAGGCTAGGTTTTTAAGAATGTTTCAGTAACTAAAGGTGGACTTGAGCAGCATTAGATATATATGAAAATCCTCCTTTTAAACTAGCTTGTAGTTGGGGTTATTGGTGATAATGCAGAAGAACAGTGGATAACAACCCAAAGCAGCTTTCTAACTTTATAGTTTCCCTTTTATATGTCCCCTTTACATACCTTTATCTGATATAAACAATGATAACTTAATTGAAATAAACATAACTGCACTGACTCACACATGGGGATATAAAAATTAGAACAAAAGCAATAGGAAACTGGGTTGTGTACAAACCAATGACAAATAATAAAAATGTGTTAAACTTAAAAAAGTTTAAGAAACTTTTCACATAATTTGGCTAATCCTATGCTCTGTTAACTGTTCAGTACTGTTATCTTTATTCCATGACTTTTTACATTTTAGCTATGACTGATAACTTCTCTTCAGAAGATAACATCATACTATTCTAACACAACACACTGGAATGTGTGCATCCCTTAGTTCTAGACTCCTTCTTTCTACTTTTAGGGTACAAGTAGCTTTCACTAAAAAGCTAGGACACTATTTCTATGTAACACTTGAGAAAAGGAAAGCACAGAAAATCTGTGGACTCTAGAAAAGATTTACATGACACTAGTTGCAATAGTTTTCTCACTGACTTTCTGATATTATGCACATGGGCAAAACTGTGTGCACGAAAATTTGTATCATCAAACTCAAAATCATTAACACCCGACCTCCCCTACATCCTAGCATTTGAAGTCAAAACTGAAAAACTCCCCCTGATTTTCAAACTGGATAATTCAGCTGAATTAAAAAAGGCAGATCAAAAATCACAGAAATAAATACAAAATAAAAGAGAAATTTGGCTACAGTTCCCATAGTATATTTGCTCTAGTAATAGCAATTGGTCCTGAATCAGAGGAAAAATTTTCTCCACTGCTGCTGATGCTGCTGTTTTTCTCAGTTTTGATATGGAATTGTAAAGCTAGAAGAGAACTAAAGATTAACCGGATGACAGTAACACATTTATAAATACCTGATCATGTAAACAAAGAGAGAGGTTTCAAAGTGCTGCCTGTGTGTAATGGCAAATATTCTACTGATTTCCCTAAAGTCAGGCTTTCATCTTGGACAAAATTTTTAGTCTGGTAAAAACAGTGTGTAACTAGAAATAAATTAATGACATTAGGCAAAATTAAGACAAGGAATTATTAAGACATTAAAAAAAAAAGATTGTTAGATAATTGACACACATTTTGATCCATATACTGAGCAAGACATGAAAAACATCAGGTAAAAAAAATCCTAATTTATTTATCAGAATTGGATTAAATAATTAGATTGGGTTTGATTTTGAGGGGTTTTTAATTTTCTCCTTCTATGAATTTACATTTCAGTGTTTGGTCTAATACAGATTTTGAAAGTTTAACTAAATCTAAATTATTTGTCGGCAGCAAACCAGAACAATTTGAAAGACCATATCATATAAATATATGTCCAGTAGTGTTTTGAAGGCAGAAAGAGTGAGCCAGATGGTTTCTATCAATTCCCACTCCGTGGTGCAGCAAGGGGTTAGTATGATTCTCTTAGCAGCTTCTTGCATTTTGTACCTTGAAAGGAATTACGTCCTGCCTGCTTGTGTTCTTGTAGATGCTGTAACTGGTATATTTAGATGTCTGCCTTCAACTGTTCCTGCACCAAGTAGCGGATCTGATTTGGAAATTGAACTAAAGCATATTCAGTTGGGTAGTGCTTGCCCTACATTTTACGTAACTACTTAGAGAGGGAAAACATGTCTATCTCTTGCAATAGGGATTGCAGTGTTCATGAACAAAATGCTCTCTTAACTGTGTGAAACAAAATTTTACTGTCCAAAATTTCAAAGTACTTAAAACTATTTGCTCCTATGCCAGAGGCCCTTAAGTATACATTCAAGCTCTGGAATACTGCAGCCACCTTCTTTCTTATGCATCTACTTTCTGAGTTTTACTTATTTTAAATAATAAATAGGGTTAATAGCTACATCTGGGAACATTTTCACTATTAAAAATGCATTTTACTTTATATTTAAACTGATAATACAGTTTTCAGCACTGAGAATGTAATTATGATCATTCTATGAGCATTTAACAATACCTTTTAGTAATGTTTGTCAACAATGTGTAATTCTAAATTACCCTGAAAGAACAGGAAGGCAGTTCGTAGGTTCAGTTTGTCCCCAGAATACGGCTCTGCTATTCCTTCTGTCAAGCCTGTTTCAGGGACCAGAGAAGCTGCCACAGGAATGGCTGGAGACAGTACAATATGCAGAACAAAACAGCTAGACCTTGAGGGTGAGGGAATACCTCATATAGAAAAGAACAGGTTCTGCCTTAGATGTATTTTTGCCCCCATTAAGTCTGGCACACAGTGCCGTGTTATATTTATGCCATCTTTGCAACTGCCTGCAGTCAGTTTATACAGGTGATAAGCCATAATAGCACATGAAATGCACCTGGAACTGAAGTTCTTCAGAACACAGTTCAGATAATGAATCAGCCAATTTCTTATACACAGAAAAGGTATGTGAATATGCACTCCTGTTTTCCTTAGAAAAACAGAAGACAAAGCCTTCCATAGAAATGACATGACTAATTTTATGTCAACTATGATCGCTAATTCTACCCAGGAAAGGGGGAAGGAAATTTAATCAGCCATGGTGCTGGGGCAAGACACCAAAACACCAGCTCTTTACTAGATCAAAACACAAAATAGTGTAGTAACAAATATCAAAGAACAAATTAATATATTTAAAGACTTTTGCATTATGAAAGAACTAGGAGACACAGGAGGCTCTGGTCCTATGTAGAATTTTCCAAGTTTCAGGTAATCAAAATGGCCGTAGGCACTGAAACTCTAAATTTGGGAAGTTTTGTACCACTAAATGGATGTATCTTATTTTGCTGTGAAAAGGTTAATTAGCAGCGTTTTACATTTACTTTTGCTATTTTGAAGCTAGATGCTGGAAGTCTGCAAAGCTTGAAAACACAATTTATTCTAGTGAAGATGGCACAGAAGATTTAAATACTAGAAATATCTTTCATCTGAGCTGTAGGGAAAGTGTTTGTTGGACAAGTTTAGCTCTAAACTATTAAATCATTAATTTTCTTACCGCTTGGAAATAATTATATTTTGTAAATAGTCATTCCATGCTTTTTTTCCATTTTTAATATCAGTAAATTATTAATGCTGTAATAAGAGAGCACTTCTTCAGACTGAGGATTAAGACTTGGATTTTACATGACACTATTAGTTCTGAAAAATAATATTAGTTTTCATTATAACCATATGTTTAGCTCCAAGGCTATTTTTATTGGAGGGAAATGTAGTTTCCTGCAAAAATGAGAAATGCCTACATGCTGTATAAGAGGCGGATCAAGAAAATATTTATATGAAATGCACAGTGGAGATCAGCAAAGTGAAGGGTTCTAATAAGCTTAATGAGAAATTCACAAGTGAATGACTGCCTGGGGCAGTATTATTCAGTCATTACTCTATATTGCTATTCACAAGTCAGACCTCTAAACTAGAAAGTTCCATAGTTTTACAATCTACTTCAGTGAAAAATGTCACATCCTTCTGGTTTTGAAGTTCAAATCAAGAGAAATATGGGAAAGACAGTGGTCCAAAGTGCTCATGTTCCAAAGAGACATACACAGGAGAGAAGGCAATTTAGAGTCAGAATATCCTAGACCAATTCCTATTACACTACCATTTTCAATGAAGAATGAAGCATTTGATTTACAAAACTATCTAACTCATCAATATCAGCAGAGAGTTAATATAAAACTGAGGCCAAAATGGTTGTACAATAAGGAAAAATACTTGGAAATTCTAAGCTATTTCTCCTCAGCAGTAATTCATTGCAAAATGGTCACTGAAACCCTCACTACAGTAATTAGTGGAGGTAGGCTTCACTGGGTGTTGTAAACTGATAAGCACTGCTTTACATTTATTCACTTTGAAAAATAACTTGAAAAGGTATTATGGCTTTTAAAATTTCCTACTGCAGATCAAATGTGGTAAGCTTGTAAGTAAAAAGGAAGGTGTATTTCCTAAACATCAATCTGGAAGTTCAAACCAGACTCTTCTTTTCATGATGTTGTCCCAGTAATACATATTCAGAAGGCCAGATAATACATTTAATGATGCATGTGAAATGTGTGTAAATACTTTGAACAATGCAGGCTTAAGGGTGGAATGCGGCTTACTCCTTCCTTTTCTGTCATAAAGGTAAACACCCACAAGTCCAAGTACACATGCAAAGAACAGATCTTGTAAGTAAAATAACAGCACTTCTAAACAGTCATTTTAGTTCTCTGTCGTATCTTCTCTCTTCTGGTTAGTTATCATCTTGCGTTTCTTTATACTGTCTTCACAGAGTTATCAAGTTAGCAGTTTGTTTCAGAAACCTTGACATGGCTCAAATTCCATAACTAACTTATCTGTCGACTGTTGAATACCACCAGGACAACAGTTTATTATAAAGCTGTTCTATCTAGCAATGCATGTATTAATCAGTTCGTAGGATTGGCAAACAGTGGAGAAATCTATGGATAATGTAATGTCAAGTAAGAAATGTTTAAATGATCAATAAATGAAAAATAAATGAAAATCCACTGAAGTACAAAAAATACTTTGATGGACTTTTGTTTAGCAGTTAGTTGATTTTTTTTAATACAGTATGCTTACTGTTTTTCTGCCAATGAATTGCAAGAAGGTGATTAAACATCAGCTACCTATGCTTAATCAAACGTGTTCTGCACACAGACTAAATCTTATAAGCAAATTCTGCTACTTGAGGATGCTTGAAAAATATGCTGCATCAAGTCCTCAAGGAATATCTCTCTATTGTTAATCATGTTTCCTCAGACAACTACAATTTTTTCTGCTTGGAAATTACACACTGGACAAAACCAGGAGTTTTGAGTGCTTTGAATATTTGTCCATGATATCCAGATGTCTGGCACCTCACTGAAGCAGTAGCTTCAACTGTTCTACCAAAAATCCTTGACAGATCCATTGTTTATGTGCAGATCATTTTTACAGTCATATTCATATCTAGAGTGCTTCAGATAGTCTACACATGCACAGCAAATGCATGCATAGATACAGCAAAAAGCTTCTAAATAAAAGCTTTTTTAGCCTTTCATATTGGTCCACACTGTAAATAACAATATATTTTATATGTGTTTATGCCATAAATCCAAATTCTGAGCATCACAAGGAGAAAGAAATATATGACAGTTAAAAAAAGAAAGTGATAGTGAATGTATGTACCAACTTGTTTTCCGTTACCGTAATTAACTGTTTATTAAAATCATGTCCATAGACAGAAAATTTCTGGGGTGGAGACAATCCCATCTCTGCTTTGAAAGCCATTATAACATACAACCATATACTTGTATATTTCTACTTACAAAGCTTATGAACATAAGTTCTATGAGGTACCATCTGGGAAACTCTTTCACTCTCTTGATAAGAAAAGTACAAACTACAAATGCAAATTCTACTTTCTATCAACTGTAATTTAGTAATGGGGAAGGGTAAAAAAGGAATTAAATCATAATATAATATCTTTTAAATTAGTACCTTTCTTTGCAGTAAATTTTTTACCATTAGATTTTATATTTGAGAGACAATGAGCACACATATTGCTCTACCTAAAAATGAACTTTAGGACGTGTCCATTAAAAAATATTATTAAGAATCAAAATAACTTAAGCACAAACAAATACTTCACAATATACACGCTATTCTTTAAAAAGAGATAGAGAGGGGTAATGTTTCCTGAAACCAGTGACTTACAAAACTAACCAATGAAAGTATTAATTTACTTTCAGAAAGCAAATACTGATAGACTCCTCTGGAAAAACATTTCAAGTGTAATAAGCCAGCTAATGAATGTATTTACTGTGCTGGCTCACAAATACATGCATGCACTAATAACACTATGAAAGTTTTCCAGAATACTGTATGATTGACGATTGTAATTTGTATTTTCTTGCTTTAAGAGGCACAAACATTAACTTATTAAATCCCAGAACAAAAGAACAAATTACATTAAATACCATTAAACACTGTCTTGTAAGCAATGACAAGAGCATTTTTCTTGGCCTTGAATCATCTGCAAAGGTCACTTGAATTCATAAATATGTCCTCCAAATTTAATTAATTAGAAACACAAGTTAATGAAATTTAGAAGTTTCATTTTGTTTTGACTTATTTTCCATCCAAGTCTTTTCTGCCCCCTCTTTCCCTATTTGAGATTCCACATACTCTACGATGAGACAAGTCTGCCTTGGAAAGGGTGTTTCACAAACACGTTCCTCACAAGTGCTTAACTGTCAGTGCCAGCCTCCCTACCCTTAAAAATCAGCAGCAGACTGTTTTTTTCAATTTCAGTGCACAGAGAGCCCACGAGAAATAAAGTGCTGTAAATATCATGCAAAATTTGGTATTGTAAATAATTTAGAATATTTTTAAAATCAGCATTAGATATATTATGTTAGCTATTGTTTTAAAAGGAAATAAGAATGTAAAATATCAACTAGCTTCTGGACATTTGCTTTTACTTTTCTTTCCTTAAAAACCATACTTCTCCTTTTTTTCTTCCTCTTCCTTTCTTCCCAGCATTTAGAAGACTACAGAAGTCTTCTTAGCAGTTTTCATCTTACCCTTAAACATTTTCTTATAACACGTGTACCTGACAGAACAGAAAAATACTGGGATGAAATTGCTGTCAGCCTTGCTGAAAAATATAATGGATGCCAAAATTTCTCTTTTAATTCATGTCTACAGAAACTCTGATACTAACAAATCGAGGAGCAGTGACCAGAAACATTATGTGACAGATATTGAGGGGATGTTGGCAATGTATGAAATGTTTGGAAAAAGAGCCAGCTGATGAGGGACTGAACACAATGTGTACTTTAAAACCTCTTCCAAAATCTTTCTGAGCAGTCTTATTACCTGACACATTGGGGCAGTTTCCTAGCATGTGAGAAGATCGCTAGCCCAGTGGTTCCACTCTCTCTTCTCTTCCAAAGACCCATTGGACAGGTTGTTACCACCTGCTGGATCTTCAGTAATGTACTGCACTTACTGGTTTCCTTACAGCTCTTAGAAGCAAGAATTGCAATTGCTCTTTCAGCCTCTTGCCTGCAAAATGATTAAAGACAAAATGCCCCAATTTTGCTAAATCACAAGGGTCTCACTACTTTGTTATAGATAGGATATTGTTATCTGAGGATATCGGGGCAAACACAAAGAAACTCTGCCTATTCAGCTATGGCTGCATACAGTTAGAAATCAGTTTAATATAATCTGTAAACAGATTGTATAGCAATAAAAGCAAAGATTTGTTAAAACAAATAAAATGTCACAGTATTATTGTGTTGTAAAAGCAAAAAAAGTTTAATAAATAAAAAGAAGATGAAAATTGTTAATGCAAAATATTAATTAAATCAGAAAAAGATACTTAATATCAGGTGATTAAAAACAAAATTATCAAATACCACTTGCCAGGAAAGAATTATCTCACATGAGAATGCTCAATTTTATATCAATGATGTAGCTAAATGACAATTTTTCTACATAAATTTCGAGCCTGAAGTACTGTCCTGTCTTCCAGGCCACAGTTACAGAATAAGTCCAGACATAAAAGTGTCTACTTGTAAAGTACTGAGCAACTGTCATTCTAGACCAGAATGCCAGGAAACTCATCTCATTTATTATGTAAATTGTCTCCAAAAACTGATATATATTTCACCCACTGAAACTGTTGTGTCAACCTAAAGGGTTGTTTTGTTTCTTTGGTATTTTTCTACTGGATTTTATATCAACTGTCTGTTATTTAATTTGAACCAAGTGGTTAAAAAGACTGCTGCCAGCATCCATAGTCGTCATCTTCTAATGAGAAACTATAGCCCATCTCAGCTGAGTGTCTTTTACGTACACCGGACAGAATTTCAGCTCTGTAGGAAACTTTATTCACTACAGGAATTCTAAGCTACATTTGATACACTGACCATGCAACCATATAAAATTGTTTGGAATTTCATGCTGATTTTATAGAAATTACAGTTGTTTTCAATTTTGTATGCCCATTTTCAGGTTGTTTTTTTTTTTTTTCACTTTCTGGCTTTAATCCAATTTCTTTTCCAGTTACTTTGTGGTATATTCAAGTCTTCTCTTAAACCTCTTCTGAAATTTTATGTGGATGCTTTAGATAAAGTAACTGAAAAACATAGTTTACATTTTCATTTTTAAACCAAGGATATTTAAGACCTTGTTGAAGTTTGGCCTTCTGAACTTCTCATCATCAACATCTTATCAATTTAAGCATGTCTTTAAAGTAATTTTGGTTATTAGAGTATTAAAAGAGTATTTAAATGAAACAATCTACATATAAGAAATTTCTTTTTCCCATCCTAGCTTGGTGACTTTTTCCTTTTCATGAATAGATATTGAAAGGATTAGAACTTTCTACTTCAAAAGGAAGCACAAAAGAATGGACTTGCTAATATAAGACAAGGAATGGTATAGTATTAGACTGAGGAGAAGAGGCTTTCCTTAGTGGAATTTCTGACTGTAGATTTTAGTTCTTTATCATTTCTCTGAAGTATCTGGTGCTACATAAACTAACACTTAGAAACTGGCAAAGACAAATCTCACATGTGTGCCCGTTCAGCATTTTTCTCTATTTCTGTGTGGGTTTTTTTCTGAAAAGATTTTAGCTTAATATACCTCTCCTGCCTCACTGAAGGAAATACCATAGGGATAAAATCCTGGCTCTACTGAGTTAGATGAAATCTTACTATTCACTTTAATGAGGACAGAATTTTTGCCTTTATGTATAAAATAGCCTACAAACATAACACAACATAGTACGTTTACTTCTATTACCATTTTTCTATGGATATAGAGATTTACCTCCTTCCAGTGAACCAGCTAACAAGAATTAGCATGAACACTGAAGCTCAGGTACACTTAGGTTCACAGTAGAGGAGTAACGAAACTAGTACATTTTAATTCAGTTCATGTCTTAAATGCAGTCAAAAATGGTATACTAGAAAAGACATTCTTTAGCTTTGGTGAGTTTTGCTTAAATCAGGTTACCATCCTTATAAAGCTAATCTTTAGAGTAAATTACTCTTTTGTTGTTGATTTTAATACCACCAATTACTCAGAAGCAAAGCTCTTCCTGCATTTATAGAAAAATGAGATTATTGGGTTACTTTCCAGTACACCAAATGTTGTTCCTGGCTAGTGTTATTAAAGACATTGCAGTGATGCAGAATTTCAAAATGAAAGAGAAGAGAAAAAATAAGAGTTTTTTTAAAAAAAAACAAAAAACAAACAACCAAAACCAAACTAACTAAAAAGACGACATTCACAGACATGGCTGAATGCAACTGTCACAACTGTGTAACAAACCATATACACTAAGAGCATAAGGATAACCATATCAGCTCAGATCCAAATTTAATTTAGCCCAGCTTCCTGTTGGCAAGAATCGTCAGTATCAGATGATTACAGAAAGTATAGAAGAAACAGGAAATATCTGCAGTTGGCCAAAATTTTGGTTGAACAGTTTTATCACCTCTTGACACCTACTGATGGATTAGGTTCCCATCTGCAACAACACATCCTAATGTCTGTTTACCATTATGTAATTTCTCTTACAGCAATTGAGTACCAGGAACACATACAAAATAAAGACGGACCAATATGACTATAATGTCATATAGTGTAACATAATGTGATATCTTGATTTAATAGAGATACTGAAAGGAAATGATACAAAGAGGGAAAAATACAACTTACTTTCTCTATTTTATGGATTTATTATTTAATTTTTTTGGTATATCCTTTAGGAATTTCCTGCTTTGGTGCTGCAAGTATAATATAAAACCTCATTTTTATATTTAAATATGTTATAAATTATGATTGGAAGAGACAGTGATTTCCATTATCAACACGTCTCTTTAATCTCAAAGTTTGTGTTGAGTTTTTGTATATCAAGCTGAGTATTAAAAAAATAGAAAAGTAGTTTAGATGTTTTCACAGTAAGATTATGTAGTTTATAAGTGTTAAAGATTCCATTAACTAGTTCATCAAAGAACTTGTGCTTTGAGAATTAAGCAGCGCATAATAGGTGTGCAGGAAAAAGCTGTTCACCTTATAAATCTTCTATGTTCAGAAGCACCTTGTAAAACAGTTAAAGTACCGAAATCTCTGTATTAAATTGAATACTACTCAAAAATCATTCTTCCTGGTCTGTGAGAGGCCTCTGATATTGGATACCAAATGTAAGCATGTGATACAACTGCAATGCTGACACTGATAAACTAATAAACTTTCAGTGTATGACTTCTCAACCTTAATAGTCTCTTTCCATAGGTTCTGTACATAAAGGAAGAAATTTTAAATTCATATATGTACTAACAAGTGAGTTCCATACAAAAGACTATATACTGAAATATCATAAATCCAATTTGTGGCTAAAATCAGCTATCACAGTTCCAACTACACGGTAAAGTCTTAATTTCCCCGGTTTGCTAAAAATCGTGTTTCCATTTCCTATGTAATTTATTTCATTTAAAGAAAAAAATATGTAATGAATTGCAGCAAACATACATTTCTGAAATTAAAATAAAGAAGAATTACTGACGAACAGCCTCCAGAAAAAGAAAAGGGAGCTTACAGTATGCTGTCTTATTGCTTAAAGGAACTTGTGTATATGCCTTAAAATAGAGAAACTCAGTGATGAATCACTTGCACATCAAATACAAAAGTACATGTGAGATGCTGCCTCAGAGACCAAAATTACATAAATGCTTTGCTGAAAAGGGGAAAATTCATGCTTTGTTTCTCTTTCAGGGATACGTTAAGACACTTCAGAACAGATGAGACACGATCTAAAACTGGGAATAGAAAAACCAGCACATGCAGTCTATGATAGGCCATTTAATTCTGAGATAGACATGTTCTGAGCAGGGAATAAAGAATACACAAGTTCTATTTCCACTGAACTCTCTGTGGTCTTTTTTCTTCCTCTTTAACATTGCTAATACAACATTATTAATGTGACATAGTTATTGGAGAGTTTATGTGGTGTTCCCTCACTAAACTTTATGGAGAGATGCACAGACACAGTATGTTTAGAAAAGTGCCATTCAAAGACCTAAAATATTCTTTGGATTTCATATCACCTCTGAGTCAGGGTGTCAAATGTTATTTATGTGAGAGCTAGCCCTAATTCTGGGGGTACATAATGGCTTAAAATCATGAAAAGCACATAATAATATAGCAAATAGTACCGAATATGCATAACAGTCTATGAATCTCCAATTATCTGTCTTTAATTAAAATGCATTGCTTTTTATGCATAATGGGATTTTAACAAATAAGATGAAAAACCATGTAAAGATCTGAATATTAGTATAAATTAGAATTATAAATTATTATTATAAATCTATCACATGTAAAATAATTCCTACAAGTTAGTATGAATGTCACCATCTACTTCAAAAAAAACCCCAAGCTGAAAAATAATGTAAAAATTCTAATAATAATATTGCCTTGGACAAAAGCTTTCGGCATTTCCTCTTTAAAAGTAGTAGTTACTGTAACTTCAGCCAACATCAGCTTACTCAAGGAAATCTCAATTCCTATTAGCATGACTTGTTTTAAAAAGTCATTTTGAATCTTTCATTTTTTAAATTCTGTATAAATAGAAAACTCAAACACAGATTTAAAAAAAAACCCTCTCCTTAAGTTAATGGCCAGCACAGGCAAAAGAACAAATGGATATAAGCTGTCGCTGAAAAAATGCAGATTGCAAATTACTACAGAGTCTCTAGCCATTAAAATAAATCAAACTCTGGAACAGCCTTTGGCGGAAACACTGGGGGCAAAGAAATAACAACTCCAATTTAGTATTGGCAAAGTTTATGAAAAGAGAATTATCTGATGCAATTCCCAGGCTAGCAGAGCACTGGACTTGATGACCCAGAGATCCCTTCCACTGTTATGTTCTTTGTTTGGCTAGATGCAGATGTTCATCTGTTTTTCAGACTCACTGTGGTTTTTCTAAAGTGAAATTTAAATGAAAGTTAATAAAATTTTTGTAAGTTTCAGTTAGAAATTACCCTTTGTAAGAATTGTTGCTAGGCCTGCAGCAGAGTGGAACTTGTCAGAGAATTCTAAAAGCTTTAAGTAAAGTTGGCTTAGCATTATAGAGAAGTACAGAAGTGTAAGTGCTCAGAGATGAACGCCCAGCAGGGCACGTACCATGAGAAGAGGTAACTGATCTACTGGTAGAGAAAATAGGAAGAAAAAAGTAAGCAATACAGGCTAGGATGGATACATCAGTAATATCAGGGAAGAAAGCAAAAGAGAACAGTGAAGAAAGCAAAGGACATCAGGATATTAAAAAAAGTATAGGGAAGGAGAAATACCATAGATATTTAATGCCTTTCTAAAAAAACTAATTAATGAAAAACAATTATCATGTGTGGTGGCTGTGAAGAGTCAATACAAACTTGAAAGAGGAAAAGAAGGAAATGTTTTGTTCAAGAGGAAGGTCATCTTTCAGGTGACAATCTAACACAAGCCTCTCTCTCCCCCTCCTTCACTTGTCTCCCCCATGCTTAGCTATTGGAATTTGCCTAGAGTTGGCTGGCTTTGAAAGACCCCATTTTGCAGAACAAGTCACAGTACAGATGCTGCCACACACAGTTCTGTAGGTGACTCAATATGGAAGAAAACTGCTCCAACTCAGAAGTATAACTCTAAAATATTACTTAAAACCAATAATATTTAAGCTTGAAAACAATCTGGTGTTCCTTAATAACTCGCACCATCCTCCTGCCTTTACTCAGTGGTTTTTTTATTAACATGAGAATATTTTTTATGTTGCAGATAATTTAAATGTATCATAGCAACTACAGAAAGCTATTGCAGATATATATCAGTGAGATGAAAACAAAGTAATTATAGAAAACAACTCTAAGTGTTTTCTGGTTTTGAATAAATAAGTTCTCAGAGCAGCTTTTAATGATTTTCAAATACACGTATCTTTACAGCTCCAATCAGTCATAAAAGCACACAAAGGTCAAGCAAATACTTTATCTTATTTAAGACACTGTGGTCTGTTTTCTATCACTCGCAAGTTCTAACACTCTTTCAAGAAGATGATACTGCTACACAAGCCTTCAAAATCAAGGCTTTACACAGATTCTGCGAACCTTGATGGCTATGTATATAATTCTTCCAAATTAAATCCTGAGCCTGATAAATTCTAAGATATGCTGATCCTTTGAAAACAGAAAAGTTACTTGTACTAACATAGCAACTTCAGTATAGACTTAAAAATTATCACCATACAATTTTTTAAGGGGCTGTGTGCAGACATGATCACATACAGATGATTTTTAAAGTCTAGCCCTTTCTTCACATGTATAAATACATAATTTTTCTGTTTTTTAAGAATGATTGCTGCAGATTTTCAATAAACACAGAAGTATTACAGAATATTAGTTCAACTAAACCTTCTAAGTTGACAGGAGAACAAACAACCATTTTACAGCCCTACTGTGTGCCTTTGCAGGTATTCTAGAAATCCGAACAGTGGCAGTTGGAATAGTGGCAATCAAAGGAGTGGAAAGTGAATACTTTCTGGCAATGAACAAATCGGGAAGACTCTATGGAAAGGTATGGATGCAAACTTCTCTTGTGTGTACAATCATCACATACAATCTTAAAGATACGTATTTTTAGATGTAGCATCTGTATAGTTTGTATAACATAGATTCCTAACAAATTAAAATATATCCTGTACTTATCCCATACATCCCATAGTAGACTTTTAAGTCCATTTAATAAATTCAGTGATTAGAGTTTATATACCTTTTAAAAATGTGGAATACTAAGGGGGAATAGACAAAACTAAAATATTCAATACTCAGATTTCAAAAGTCCAATTTATTCCTTAAAAATATTAATAATATTATATGGGGTTTATAATGCATATTCTTCTCCCATCTTCCCTAATCTAAGTATTTAAAAGAACACTTGCACTTATTTTACTCTATTTTATTATTTACTCTCAACAGAAAGTATGCAATGAGGACTGCAACTTCATAGAACTGATTGAAGAAAATCATTATAATACATATGCTTCTGCAAAATGGACACACAAAGGAAAGGAGATGTTTGTTACATTAAACCACAAAGGGGTCCCCATGAAAGGTAAAAAAACAAAGAAAGAACATAGAGCATCCCACTTTCTTCCTCTGGCAATATCCTAATCACAAATGATCTATAAAGAACTAGTTCCAGCAGGAAGATTATTTTTAAGAAGACTATTTGACAAGATATCAAGAGAGGCTGGAATACTACTGAGAAACTGAACAAGCTGGACTTGCGCATTTATGTTTATTTTTAAGAGACTACATGAAAAAGATTTGAAAATATACACAAAACCAGATTTACTAACTAAAAGTTGTAAAAAATTCTAAAGAGTTGTACAATCATTATCTTAGTCATTGTAACTGGGTAGTTTCTTAAATTAATTTACCCTGAAGAATAAGTCATTACTTGATTATCTGATAATATTTTATTTAAAAAATCCTATCTGCTTCTTAAATATGGCTGCTATAATAATAATAAGCAGATGATAATGTTGTGTAAAATATGTCAGACTTTAAGGCTGCTGGAATGAGTTGTCAGATTATCAAGTCAATAGTAAATGTGGAGGCTGAGCAGTATTTTAAATACTTCCCCTGAGAAACTGATATCCTATACATAAACTATATGATCAGAAAAAAAAAATATAATCTTGTAAATGTTTATTGTTTGTATTCAGATAAAAGAGTTAGTTTGGAAAAATTAAGTTTACTCTACTACAAAATGTTCCTATCTATTAATGAAACAAATACCTAATGCTGCTCTAAGAGATGTTTCAAATAGTGTATGTAAAATAAGAATAGGAATAAATAATGTACTTCATCTCACTTTTCACAAATTAACATTTTATATAGTGATGAAGCAAAAATTCAGACATATTAAGGTTTTTTATGTAACATATCCTATCTTTTGTATAATTCCTGTTAGGGCATACAGCTTTCAATATTGTTTTTCCATCCTTATACATGCTTCTTCTGTTGTTACAGCATTAAACTTTATTTTAAGTTGTATTTGAACTTTATTGTTCTAAGTTATTTAAATGTTATTTATAAAAAAAAAAAAAACAAAAACCAAAAAACTTATTAAGCTGCATCTGTTTCATATGCTTTTAATTCTAAAGGAATAACAAAATGGTCTGGCTGAGACGCATGAATTTTTTTCTGTGACCAGACACAAAGACTAGTACACAACCCTCTTGCCAACATACATTGGATGGCAGACAAAAATGACAGCCTGCAGCAAATCGCACAATGGACATCTCAAAAGAAACAATGCAAAAATGTAAAAAATCTTTGCCCCATACTCTTGCTAATTGAATTACTAGCATGCTTGGAATTACACCAGGTAAAAGAAGGTTACAGTTCCAGCAGGTACTGGAACTAATCCTCAGATGGTAGAACCTATACTCGGAGATACAGAAATATGTCAGAGTCTATATGACTAGTCTGAAACTTCAACTAAAGCCAATGTGACCTGATGAAGAAAAGACATCTTAATTTTCTAGCTATTAAAGTGTTCAACTAAGCCCTACATGACTAATGCATCGTACCATTTCATTCTGTTCAGTTTGCCTACAAGTTTTCTCAGTATTGTGATAATTGTGCTTAGATAAAAATCACCAAAAAATTAGCTAAAACAGCTGCTAGATGACTGGGATGGAGTCAAGTTAATTACTAATGGTCCTAAATGCTCTCTACTTTTCATTACAAGTGCCTAGAATCAATAATTTTCTCCTACATGAGACACTTTCTTTATAACAACACTCACAGAAAATGGCAACAATGGTCTTTAACAAATGTTTTTTTAAAAAAATACTTTTTTAACAAATACTATAATTTGGAAATAGTTTATGATTTTTGACTTGCTAATATCCAACATCAAAGTGTAGATATAAATGGGTCTATGCAGAAAAATTTGTCAATACAGCTATATCAGCATATCAGTGCTTTTGCTAGTTTATCTATTACTGTTCACTGAACACAATAGACTACTATCAAAGAAGCTTTTTCACTGATAGCTGTCTGCACTACTTTCTGTGAATATATAAACACTGAAACAAAGTTCACACTCACAATCAACATTAAGATACTAGCAAAAGTTTCTAGATATAAACTAGGTTAGTTGAAGCTTTGGAATAAAAATTAAGAGAACAATCCAGATACAGACAAGCTCTTCTAAAGATATTTTGATTATGTAATTCAAGAATACAGAAACTTAGTCAAACAATTCCTGAACCCCAACAGTAATTAGCCCTTCCTGCTATATGCTTTATCTAATGGATCACTATATTACCATCATTATCAGGTAAGCCAAGGCTGCTTTACGTTTTGCAGCTGTCATATCTGAAATGCATCCTATGAGTGAATGGTTCACAAAAAGACACCTGAGTGCAAATGATACAGTCCTTCAATAGCACAGTCATATGGCCTTACATGTTGCAATACCTTCCTTATGTTGACTTAGCAGGGGAGGCACTGTATTTGAGAAAAATCAGTATTGTGCCTTTCTTTCATGCTTTCTCTTTCATTTCTTCTGGCATTTTAATAGCCAGACAGACTTAAATGTTAGAATATATCCTGGGTTGTTCTATTCCAGTACATAATGAAAAAGGTGAACAGAAAAGCAAGATCAGATCGACCCAGTTGAGCAATTTTCAATGTATCTTTAACTTAGAAATGAAATAAAATATATTTCTTTTCAGCTGTCTCAAAAAAAAAACAGTTTAGTGCTAAAACCAGAGAATAATAATAAGAAAATTTACAGTGACGATCTACAGTAGCAAACTATTAAAAGGATGAAAAAAGAGAATCTATTAGATTTTAACAGGTGTTATTCAAATAGATGTCGGAAATCCTCACAAAAGCCTTTTAGATCAATTACATCACAATCCAATCTTAACATCAATCATGCAATACATCATGTGGGAGGAAAACATGTTCATATGAAAAGAAACAGATACATCTGTCTGGATATGGCTCATTACTAACCTTTATAATACCAAAAGTTCAAGAAAACCCAAACAAAGTGGGCTATAAAAGCCACTCTCAGTTGTAATTTCTTTGTTTTTCCTTCAGATGCATTGGCTTTCATATAGCTTTTTTCTTTGTTTACCACAGATACTACAAAATGTAAATAGACTGTGGTTTAGAACTGAAATATGGTGGTTTAAATAGCCATTCTATTTAGCCACCTTCAACAACCATTCACATTTCCCAGAAACTGCTCCATTACGCAGGCTCTTTAAATTTAATTAACAAGGTTCTACTTACTTATCTTTTGTATTAGTGCTGATAAATACTCTGTGACACAGAAATGAGCTAATCTCATCTGGAGAATCTCATAGAACACTGCAGAATCTCCATTCTCAGAGGTTTTCAAGACCTGGCTGGACAAAGCCCTAAGCAAATTAGTCTAAAATCAGTGTGGGCCCTACTTTGAGCAGCACATTGGACAAGAGACCTGCAGCACCCTTCCAACCCAAACGAGTCTAGGATTCCATATGCAAGTTATTTTTCTTAAAACAGCCATTTAGAGTGCAGTTTAACCTCTTTGAACAACTACACAAACACGTTTTCCATGTTAGGGGGATAATTACACATTTGCCTCAGTTTATCTATAATAACTTGTATGTCATTAAAGGTATGCAAAATGGTGTAAATACATCCCATAACACAATAAAAAAAAGCCAATTAGACAATTTCCATGACCTTTAAAAGATATGATATGGTACAATATGGTCTCACTTTTAGTTCTGTTGCAAGTACTTTAAAACACCACTGTGCATAGCATCTGTAATAATCAGATTACTAAATGATTAATCAATTGAGTAATTATTAAAATACACTTGTCTGTGTTTTAAATTACTTTTTGAAGAAAAGATGTATATTCTTTTTGAATGAGCTGAAGCAAAATGTAAGTTAACATTAAATCAATAAAGTTAATAAGACAACAACAGTATTTCACTGGACTCAATGACCAGTATCCGAGTAGTCTAAATACTTCATAAGCCTATGCAATCTAACTCCTCAATACTAACTTTTTAAAACACATAGTAATTTCATAACATTTAACATATGTAGAAAATGAAAGTGACAGTTTAGATGGTTTTCCCCAACAGTCATCATGAGAGGTGAGATCTATACTTAGAACTAATATTATACTTTTTTTTAACTAACATTTAATAACAACAACAACAAAAAAATTCAACTGTTTACATCACTGGATAAGTTTAAAAGGTAACAGTTATTTAAATCACATGTTTACTTAAAATAGGGGAGAAGGTGAATTTATTAGCTGAAAAAAAAGCTAACTTCTCTGTGCTGTTAGTAGAATAATTCTGAAGATTAGAACTGTCTTTAAAGCAGAAACTCAGACGGGAAAATATTCAAGGAGTTGCATGAGGTTTTTAACATGACATTTATATTCACTTTAATGATATTCACACAGCAAAATTTCTAAAAAAGCTTTTTAACACCATACATTTAAATTCATAGTCTTAGCTAAAATACAACTGCAAATTTAATTATAAAAAATTAAAAAAACCCAAACATATAGTATTAAAACTACCAAGTGTTAAAACTTGAACTCTGTAAATAACTTTACAATACCTGGCTGAGGAAAGCTAGCTTGTAAATCTCAAGCATTCCAGACACTGAAATTCTGTAACTGCTTACATTCCAGACCTAAAAAGGGAAATTTTCTTCAATTCTGTTTGGAAGGCAGATGCTGGCTTACCAAGATTGGTTGTTTCATTACGAAAACTCTTTTATTTAGAGGTCTGGCACTTGAAAAGATTGACACAGAGGGGAAAAAAAGAACTCAGTTCAGAGGAAATTACTTCATGAGAATAAACTATTTTCCTTCAGTGCTAACCAGAAAAGCTGAAGGAATTAGAATGAAGATGCATAAACTTGTCACATAAAGGTTACAGTGTTTTCAGACTGAAGTCCAACATCAGATAAGAATCCTTTCTTTTAAGATGATTTCTAAAATAGTGTTTTAGTGAAGATGGTTAAAGATCTGAACACTGAGCATTCTTCAATGAAATACAGATCTTAAAGGATACCAGGTACCTAAAAGGTGGATATGGGTACCTAGTGAGAACTTGAAGTTGTCAGGTTAAGTAGGCTGCCAAAGTTCAATGGATTTCAAAAGGAAGTTGATATCTAGTGTGCTCAGCTACATAAGGAAAGTAGGTATCTGCCTCATCTAGTACCCAGATAGCTTTGTGAAACTCACTACAAGTTCACTTTACATATATCAACAGCTTCCCCACCTTTGTGGAGTTAGGCTGGTCAAGTTTAAGCCGAGTCCTCTGCAGACTAAGCGCTTTCTGGAGCTAACAGAGTCGGTGAAATTAGGAAGCATTTGTGTCACTTGGATGTTCAGAATTTTGTAAGACTAAAACACAAAAAATCTTTTTCTAGCTTTGCAAGGTAAACACTGAAAACAGCTCATTCTACAGACCTGTCTTCATTGGTATGCACCTCTGTTTTCTGACCATGTGCCAACAATGGACTGAGATATGGTGTGATGCTAACTGAACAACTCATGTGAATCTTTATGTAATGTCTTATTTATATATTTCTGGTTTTATACAGCAGCAAAGGCACTATTTCTAGCCTATATCCCTCTTCCTGAAGGGAAGAACCCCAATCAAAGATGTTTCATTGTTCCACCTTTATTTAAAAGAATCTCTGTCTCACTTTATTCACAGAATCACAGAATGGTTGAGGTTGGAAGGGACCTCTGAAGGCTATCTGGTTCAACTCCCCTGCTCAGGCAGGGCCACCTGAAGCCAGTTGCCAAGACCATGTCCAGACATTTTTTTTAATATCTCCAAGGAGAGAGACTCCACAGCCTCTTTGCATAACCTGTGACAGTGCTCAGTCACCCTCACAGTAAAAAAGCATTTCCTGATGTTCAGATGGAACCTCCTGTCTTGCAGCTGGTGCCCATTGCCTCTTGTCCTGTCACTTGGCACCACTGGAAAGAACCTGGCTCAGTCCTCTTTGCACCCTCCCTTCAGGTATTTATATACATTGATAAGATCCCGCCTGAGCCTTCTCTTCTCCAGGCTAAACAGTCCCAGCTCTCTCAGCCTTTCCTCACAGGAGAGATGCACCAGTCCCTTAATCACCTTCGTGGCCCTTCATTGGATTCTCTCCAGTATGTCCATGTGTCTCTTGTACTAAGGAGCGCAGAACTGAACACAGTACTCCAGGTGTGGCATTACCAGTGCTGAGTAGAGGGGAAGAATCACCCCCCTATTCTACCAACTAATTCAGCAATATCTTTATTACCACTAGAAATGTTTTTATAATAATAGTGTTATGTAGTATAATTTTAATCAGAATTCAGGACTGACTCTCTTTACAATTACAACTGGCTGGCTGTCTAAGCGTAAACACAATTTACTGTTACCTTGGACAGCACCAGTTTTGATGAACAAGAGTCAAGTCATTAGCTGGTGACTGCTGAGTTTTCATGGTTCATCTACTGGCCTTTGAAGCCTGGTTCTGCTACAGATTTCTTATATAACTTTAAGCAAGCCACTTTCAACGTCCTATTCAATAAGTAAGAAAAAGAAGTCCAAGTCTGGTACATGCTGCTGAAACATTAAATGTACACCCACACTAGCTTTAAATTACCGGACTAACCACAACAGGGCACAGGTCAGCAGAGGAGATATAGCTGTTTCTACCCATACTCATGGTGACTTCTGTTGCTACACAGGACTCCATACTGTCACAGTTAGATTGTTATCTCTGTTCAAGCTAGCTAAGAAGGTTAGCTTGTTTATGTCTATATGAGTTGCTGTGATATTATTGCACAGTACAGGAACACCAGATGAGACCCTTTAGAGGAAAGGGAACATTTGGAAACCATGGACACTCAATTCTTCTGTGAGAAACGACACATTAATATGACAGCTAACTTGCCTATACACCCTATTCCTATTGATTTCACCAAAAGCTACGCACCAAACTGGATCTGGACAAGCAACTAACTTCTCAGTAGTCATAAAAGAGAACAAGTGATTATTGAACAGAACTGTGAGCATCCTGCAAGCCTAAAGCAATAAACTAGCTCACAGAATAAGATATTAACAGGAAGATCTAAAATAGTAAGGCTTCTCCCTTTTATTTTATTGTCATATGAAAAAGCAAGTCATTATATCTTGGAGTGAAACATCAAGATAACAATAGCTTCAGTGACTTCAGAAATTACTGTCATTAAACCAGACTCCCTTAGGTCAGAAGTGTTATTATAATCAACAGCTGAGGTGATTTACTGAACCTGCTTCACAAATAATCACTTTCTACTCAGTTTCATATTCTTGTTTTCATGTACTAGTAAAGTAATACAATGGCCAAGATCCAAAAGGAAATACGATTATACCACAACAAAACCATTGGAATTTATAAAAATCATGCAAATGTTTCCACTGGTTTTAGGTTTTGTAAAACTGTATTATTTCTTAAACCCAAATGTTCCTCTGTTCAAAAACATAGATACATTTCTGTTTCTAAAAACTGTACCGCAAACTGAGCAACACACAAAAAAATGGATTCTGGAAACAAGAATTTCCTTTCAAGACTGCAACCTGATGAAATTAACACTGACTTTCAACTTTAAAAAAACCCATATTTCATTTTTTTAATTGTACTTGAAAAGAAATACTAAAGTTAAAAAGGAAAATTATTCAGGAAAGCTAACAGGCAATACATAAGGACAGTAACATAGTTCACTTTATTAAGCCACAGATGTGCATAGCTAATCCATACAAAGATTCTACAAAGCTGTATTCATTTGTAGAGACCAAATCCTTCAGCTAGGTCTCAAGAGCAACTCTCCTCTTTGCTTAGATATCCTGTTCCACTGGGAAAACCTCACGCAGTTCTCTCACATCCACATTACAAGAGAAGGCTTTGTGGGAATCATGGCACATGCCAGAACACCTCCATTCCTCTGACATGTCTGCAGTACTCACAGTAAGTCAGGATTTCCTGAGTACAGCATGTTCCAAACCTTCTCTCCTTAACATTAACAGATAAAAGAGACAACCCTCTATCTTTTCCTAAGCATTAACATAACTGTAGAGAAAACGTGTCAGAGTGGTATCATTGAAAATGGTAGGGGCTGGGGAGTGGGAAGACTGTTATCAGCAGAGTGGGGTGAGTAGCCTTGAAAATCTGCACAGAGATATCTTTTCCCTTTCAGGTGGATTCCATCACTAAAGAATTTCAAAAATCATTCTTCAGCTTATCTTTAAGACTGGCAATGACTATCCCTATTTTATATAACCAGTTATACACTAGAAAATGGAAAATCAAAGAATCACAGACTTCACTGCCTTAAATGACACCTATGATGCAAATTTATAAGTTTTCTCCCAGATGTTTTACTCTGAATTATTTCGCAACAAAAATAAGGTTTTCCTACCTTGCTGAATGGGGAATGATCTAAACCCAGAAAAAGCATGTAAGTCCATGGAAAAAAGTATGGGGAAAAAAAGGCAAGGATGGGAAAAGTTGGTTATGGTTGGGGCAGAAGGAATATAAAAAGGAGTAAGAGAAGATTGGTGGCACAAAACTATGGCTGTAGTTGTTAGAAGGAGAACAGTAAATTTCAGGCAGGGAGAAGAGAGAAGTAGCTGGCTAGCCTGAAGAAACAAAATATTGGTGAAGAAACAAAATATTGGTGAAGAAACAAAACGTTGGATAATGTTCAGAAAAGGAAGAGGCTAGAAGCAACATCAGCCCAAAAAGTTTGAGAAAAGATGTTAAAATAGCGGCAATGAGAAAGAACAGTAGGCTAGTATGAAAGAATAAAAGTCAAGATCTGATCCATCAGGACAGAGAAGACAAAGGGGTAGAAGTTAGAGGCCAGAATGCAAGACATACTGAAAGCAGGAGCCAGGTGCCAGAGAAAGGAATAGAAAAAAGAGTAGCTGTCTTTAGTATTAGAGGAACTGACAAATCAAAACCATCAGATTTTATGAGATAGAGTATCAGTAGCTTCTTTAAATACCTTGTAATATTGTTATAGCTTAATCAAATGGAATTATCTGATCAAAATCCACAATTCATTTTTAATTGCTATAACATTTTGATTTTGTGCAAAACAAACTGAAAATATTACTAATAATTTATGTTGACAATTAGATTTTGCAACGTACTATAAGTTTCATTCCAAAATGCATAAAGTAATGTGCATTATATGTTTAAAAATATTTACAAGACTTACTGGCTGCTGTAGAACTGGCAGATGCACTAGCTTATATGTTAGCAGTAGCATCTTTACTAGTATGATTTACTGTGGCAGCCTTAAAGTTTTTGAGATTCCATTTCTTCCATACACATTTCCTTGGGTTTAGACCTGAAAATAAAAAATTTAATTTAGAAAAATGTTTATGTTAATTTTGAAGATCACCCTATGAATATTCCCAAATGAAATAAAAATTGTTTTATTTCCTGTCTCCAATGTGCAGATTTTTATG
Source organism: Haliaeetus leucocephalus (assembly GCF_000737465.1). Classification (NCBI taxonomy): domain Eukaryota; kingdom Metazoa; phylum Chordata; class Aves; order Accipitriformes; family Accipitridae; genus Haliaeetus; species Haliaeetus leucocephalus. Next base: position 12,255,996 of record NW_010972775.1, read on the forward strand.
CCCATGGTCAACTTTAGGCTTGGGATCCAAGCCTGTTAACTGAAATAATTATATTCATATACTTAAAGTCAACCAAGACAGTTTTCACTATCTCCCTTCCTGCTTCTGCTTGGTTTTGCACATGGATGAATATCCTTACTTTGTGGTTCTTCCAATACTGGTAATTTAATAGATTTGCATATGTTTGTTGAGGTTGTGAATTATTCTGGCAGCAATACATAATTTACTTTATTCAGTGGTTTTCAATATTCATTCCAGTAGAATTTTGCACAGCTCTCACACCATAAATTTCATGCAGATACAGAATCTATGCCATAGCAGTGGTCTCCTAGTTTCTTGGGATTTTTTTTCTGGTCTGACTAAATTTCAGTTAATTCTATCCATTATCTATTTATAGCGGCTACACATTACAGAGTATACTGTGGACTGTGGGTTTACCCAGCTCTTCCAAGTTAAAGGCCCATTTGGAGTTTGGTGCATATATAACTTTGAAGTATGTAAACCTTCTCTAAATTAAATTTTTCAGGGTGATTTTTCTACATACAATTTTCTCTGGAACTAAAAAGAAAATTCTGCCCAACAAAAGTGACTGACACAGAGAAAGGTTTTGAGGAAATATTTCTGTATTTTATATCTACTTCAAAAACATATTTCTATTGCATTTGTCAATCAGCTTCAACATACAACATAATGAAATCCACATTGTCATGAAATCTAAGTAAATGAACACTAAAGATAGAAATATGCTCTAAAACTAAGTTTTAAAATGGATATTAAATGACATATACAATCTAAAAATCATAAACTGTTACTGTTAAAACATGCAGATATTTAATGGTAATATAATACTACTTCCAATAGAAACTTCTAGGACAGGTTCAGTCTAAATCCTGCAAGAATATTTATACAAAGTGACCATATTTTATAGAGAGAGATCTTCAAGGCCACCTACAAATAGTTACTGGGGAAGATCTCCTAGTCTTCTGTTTTAATCAAAAAAACCCAACCTCACTATGTTCAGCAGCTTCTCCAGGAACTAGTATAGTTTTTCTTAGGGCTTGAATTGTAAGACTTCCTTCCTGACTGCATTTATGTGCTTACCATAGATTCTTCCAGAATACTTCTCCTACACAGTAGCACAAAGAAAGCAGTGAAACGAAATCTGCATTCATCAGTTCAATTATAAGTTGTCTCTGGGTATGATTATATACTTGCTGGGTAATTCCAAAATAGACAAGCACTTTTACAGCTAATAGAGCTACTACAGAACGGAGTCACTGCAATAAGGCAATGATTGGACTGGATTAGAGCCTACACATAGTCTTAAAAATACAATACTTCCTATTCAGTATCATCCTGATACCAACTCTAAAGAGATTAATCAGTTCCCATCCACTCAAACTCTGAGGCATACAAGCTTTTACATTTGTGACATCAGAGCTTAATTTAATGGGGAAAAATATCTAATTCAATTCAACTGAAAAATGCCAGTCTAGCTTCATCCTTAGTCATCTTACACAGGAACAGTTCCAAAACTGGATCTAACATGTATCACGATAGAAAGATAGAAACACAAGCAGGTTGTCAGAAATGTCAGTAATGTCTCATATTTGCAGTAAGACTTTATCATTAGTAAACACGGGGATGTCCAGTCCAGCTAATCTTGCTACACAAATAAATAATTAGAATGCAGTATGCTTCCACTGTGTCAGCTGTGGGATACTAAACAGGTTGTCAGGACAGATTTATACGGCATAGTTTAACAGTTAATGCAGGTTACATACTGTGTTTGACATGCTTTTGCCAAAAACATTTTGAAATGTCCGATCCAGTTTTACCTTTCCTTAAAGAGAAATAAGGCCATGGACAGTCAGCTCAGATTCTTTGTCTCCTTTCCAGGCTAGTTTTAAACTATTTATCCATATTTATATACCAATAATCAGAATTAAGATATCATCATCATCATTATTATTGTGCAGAGAAAGCCAGCTTTGACAATAATATTCCTAGTACTCAATTTTCTATGTATGTTTATATATGTATATAATTACTAGGGGAAAAAGCAATGGATTCTCACTGAAACGTAGACTTGGTGGTCTGGACAAAATATGCCTCAGGGAGAAGGAAAAAAACCTACCAGTACCTGATGTCCACTGAAAAATTAAGTCTACCAATCTATCGTTAAAATAATTATCAAAACATGTAATAGATTCAGGAAATGCTTCATAGAAAGTGACACAAATGACTTGTGACAAACAATCAGGAAATAACTGCCAACATAAGAATAATACTGTATCTAAAAAGGCTACAAAAGATATTTCACATTACAATTTTCTTAGTTAATGTAAAAATATTTAAGTGAACCGTAGTAATTGCAAAGCCATTCTGCTAAAAACAAAAATAGTACAACCTTTTATTATTTGTGTGAAACATTAGGCAACTGTATCACCAACAGGGGAATTCACTTCTCAAAAATTTGCTTAATCAATGTATAAGTCTAAGTTCCCAGTTAAGCCTGAACTGGAGGATGCTGATTTCAACTAATTACATACTTTGAACAAGTCACTTAGGGTTAAAATTAGGATGCAGAATAAAGTACTATTTGTTAATATTTTACTAATCATTATATTTAATGAAAAACAAGATGTTTTTAAAAAAATTGCATCTTTTAATATTATCATTACATTTTACTATTCACACATTATATGAGCCAAAAAACCTAACTTCTGATTGCCCATGATAATTTCTAGCTTTTCCTCACCATTTCTGATTGTTCTCTCTCTGGTACTTACATGTGTGTGCTTCCAGCTCTCTTTTGGAGCCAAACAGTGCCAATCTGGATACATGAAAACTGGTTTATGTGACACATTAATACTTTTATAAGCTGAAATACAGCATCTACCCATATATCACTGAAAATGCGAATTGTACTGTTGCCTGAAAAAAAGCATCTTTAGCATCCCCGGGAACAAAAATAAAATGTGCCACAAACTCTGCAATTCTGTCAAACAAGTGGTATTGATAAGTGGTATTGATCTTCTTGGTTAGGCTTCAAAGGGGAAAAAAAATCAGGAAGAAGGTATCAGCATAAATTCAGGTATAGTTGTGTGCTAATATACTGATGCATGACATAAGTTCATGGTTATCTATACTATCATGTGAGGTATTGACAATACAAAGGAATACCACTGAAACACATATTCTTAAATTAGTTCCACCTCTTACTCCAATATGTTGTTTTTCTAAATATATTAACAGATTTTTTTTTAGTATATTGCAGTAGTTCCTGATTCAGAATAGCACTTAAGAACATGCATTATTTGAAGCATATGTTAAGTCTATCAGCTAACAATTAAAGACGGAATCTAAGCACCGTACTGAATCAAAGCCAGTGTACATAATCACAATCTCCTGCCACATCAATATTTTCTTTCTCTTCTTAATAAAGAACATAGTGATCACCTAAGGTAACAGAATCCATACACTTGATTTACGTTCTTAACCTAAATATTCCAAACTCATACCTTTTATAAACCCTAACACCATTACACAAAGTAAGCAAAGTAAAATAAATAGTCAATTTGATATAAAAGTTTATTTTAAGCTTCATGGCATAAACCTGCTAACTAAATTAGTTCTTCATATGTTCAACTACTGCTCTTTAAAGTTACATGAAAAGTTAAGTATTGGGCCTACACTTGATGCAGTGGAGCTTAAATCAGTAAAACACTTGCATTTTTGTACTTGCAGAATGTGCAGCTTATTTGTTTGATAATAACAGATCTAAGAATGCTTCAAATTAATTTATACATTAAACTTTTGGAGAAACCACCATCAAAAAGAATGCTGAAACACTGCAATAGATGATTTTGAGAGAAACAAACTTTTCCAAACTTTGAGAACATTTTTCTGTCAAAACAACAATAAAATATTAATTACACTGAATGCAGAGATTTAAAAAATTCTAAAACCACAAAACAAACCAAAACTAGACAAAGGCAAAAAGTACAAGGATTTCAATTTGGAACAAATTCCACAAGCAAATAGGAACTTCTTTCAGTTTAAGGAAGTACCGAAAGGAAAAAAACTTGCAGGGGAAATGCTTAACTGTTACTGAGAACAAAAGCAGCTTCTTTGGGTACCTCAACATTTGTTCATCAAAATATAAGGACTGATCTGCATTTGCCAGATACCCACAACGTTCTCAGCATTTTACTGTTTTTTTAAATTTTCAGTAAACCTAAGACTGAAAGTCTAAATACCTAAAGTTTAAAACACAACATGAAGGTATAAAAAATTAGTAAGACAGCAAGTCACACTTGTGGCATTACATTTATTACATAGTTTAAAAATATGTAAGAACAGAAATTTTGTAAATAACCATAACAACAAAGCAGATGAAGACACTGGATTAATTTATTTCCTTTTACATTAGGAGGCAAGCATTGATTGCAAACTGTGCCAGAACTGTGTGCAGAAGTGCTAACAGGATTTCTGTATTCCTTGCATCTTGCTTATCTGGGTACATTTGTCCATATTTAAACACAAATAAACAAAATTTTAAAATCAGTCCTCCAAAGTTGGGGTTTTTTTAAAACACAGGTGTGGCGTTTCAGAAAGCTACATCAGGTTCTGGCAGTGTATTACAAATGCCTCAATAGGAATAGCTGTAGATTATAAACCCATATGATATTTTTATCCAGTGCAAATAGTAAGGTCTACAGCCATTCTTTGAGTGCCAAGATATTAGGTTTTATGCAAAAAATTTATGAATTTTCATATTTTGTAGGACTAGTCCTTACTTCTGCATATTGATATTTCACTGTCAACTTCAACAAGCATGCTTCTGTTTGTATTTAAACACTTTTTCTCAAAAATGTTACATTCATGCACACATATGTTTTGCAGCAAGTACTATCAACAGGTCACTATTTAGACATAGAGTTTGTCAAGGCTGCTTAACAATCTGAATTTTAAATCTAACCTTCATTCTGCACAACTTGTTTTTATCAGCTTGACAGTATTTGGACTTGGACAAACGACAGGAATTAACAGTTTCCTTCATTTATAAATTTGAAGCAGTCAGAATTCATTCAGAAAAATGCAGTAGGTAAGGGACATAACATTTACAATATCCTTCAGTCTTATCAGTTAGTAACTATTTTAACATAGATTGTGAAATTCAGTCTGTGTAATAGTATTTAATGATAGGTTAATTTGCAAAAAAGTTATAAAAATATTTTTTATTTTGATTAATAATAACACCTTAATATGCAAAATGGATCAAAAGTCAGGATTTCAGAGTATCTGATACTAGTAACAAATTAGTGATTGTTTTATGTTGGTGGTAACTATGATCACATGACTATTAGGAATCTGTTCCACTCGTTTCTATATATTTCTGTACCAATGCAATCCTATTGATTCAACAGCATAAAGGAAGTAATTTGGGGTAGCCACTTATCAAATTTTTAAAATGTTTCTATAGTGAGAATTCAAATTTGTTCGTAAAATAAATCACTTTTTCCTTATGGTTTCATTTATGCTCTAAGTATGTATACTTATCTAATCTGTATCTTATTACATTAAGCATTTACATTTTAAAGATAAATATTAATGAAGGCTTACACATTTCCACTTCAAGTGGAAGTTATAAAAAAATCTAATGTACTGTATCTTGGCGTTTCACAGTGCCATGAATTCTGACTCTGCCCCAAACTGACTTTCCCAAAGAGAAAGCTACCATGACCTACCAGTCAACTAACTGGCCACAAGAATAGGGATCACTGTCTGAAGCAGATCACAAAGACAGGAGACACATAGCTCTAAAACAGCCCTGTTTTTGCAACTGTTACTTAAAATTCTGAATTCACATGGAAAGACTATGACTTCTCATTTGTCTGCTAGTGAAGTAACTAAGTATTTGAGGCCATAGCTAATTCCCACTGAAGTGAGTGAAAAATCAAAACAGAAAGGTTAGCATTGCAATAATACTCTAAATTGTCATTTAAAATTTTCATGACTAATTCAGTCAAGGGGCAGGTGGAAAAGCTTTATCTTTACATCTAATTAGTACACCACATCAGTCGCATAAAAGATGGGTGCATGCACACCGGGGGAATTAACATATCATCAAATAAATCTTGTCTTGGCTGACAAAAAAGAGCTGTTAACTAGCATTATTAATAGCACATAGAAGCAGCTGGACACTCTAAGGGCTTCATTTTGCTGCTGTTGGTCATACGAAAGAAATAAGGAATGTTTTCACTTTTTATGCCCTCAGGTGAGAGGCATGAGTATGTATCTGAGTATGTACATACTGTTGCTGACACTGCTGCTACAAGATCAGTTTCACAACCTTGAGGTTCATGCTTACCAGCTGTGGAGTAAAACTGAATGATCACCCACGGAAGAAATTAATTTGAAATTAATTTGCATGATAGCATTCAAGTGTTTCACATACTTATTGCAAACTTCTACTTTACCAATCCTACAATTCCTGCAGTGAATCAGATGTAGGTGTTACAGATAATCATCTCACTGCATAATCTTAAATCACTCCCTGAGCATTGTCAGATTTGTGTACACGATACATTAAAAAAACTAATCATGTAATTTCAGATGATGTGTAATATATATGCCAAAAGGGACTGCAATATAATTACATACTCTACATTCTAATTCTGGGTTTACATCACTTTTGAAATTCTTTTTGAAGTTTAATACTATTTTAACATTATTTATTTCAGTACTTTAATTATTGGTCAACTCTGGGACCTAAGGACAGGGCAGCAAGAAGAATCTTTCAACAACAGTGGCTCCTAATAATAAATGACTACTAGATTTTTCAATTTTGTAGCTTCAAGAAGTGCTAATAGTGCTAAAAGGAGCATGAAAATGGAATGCAAAGACAGATGTGTCAAAATATTTGCAATACTCCATATCAGCAGCTTCTGTTTAGGATAGTGGAAGAAAGAGTACATACTTGGGAATGCTGAGCTTTTATAACTAAGTCCCAAAGTTCTGGAGCTTCCAAATGTCTTGGTAATTCTGAAAGTTGTTTCACCTTGGAACCAGGGTAGTTACAGGTCTAAAAAGAAAAGAAAAACATTTAGCAACTAAAGCTAATTATTAAGTTCCCTTTGTGTTAAATAGCTGCTCCAATGAGAAAATACTATTTCAAACACAACCAAATTTTTTCTGAAGTAAAATTTTAAAAATATTTTACAATAGAGGCATTCACTTGCTGGTGACTCCATTTTATAAAGATACTTTCTTTAGCAGTTGCTTTCTTTTATTACGCTTAAGAGTCTGTCAAAAATACATGAAATGACCACTTCCATCTTTGATGAGTTTGTTTCTTGTGAGTTTCTTCTTTCTCAAAAATTTCTTTTCTATCAGAAAATGACTAAACCCATGCCAAATTTCCAAGATGTCTCAGAAGAATCTAACAAAGGATTTGTTATTTTTACATATCTCAATATTTTCCTCAATAGAAACTTTAATTAACCTTTAGTAAGCCAAATTACAAATATGATATGGCCTTATGTTAAAAATTTTGAATCACTTAACACATTAACTCAATGGGTTATTAATAATTTAAGGCCCAGTTTTGTCAGTATTCACATTAATATTTCAAATAAAGAACCTGTTCATGTCTGGTTATGCCTGAAGTCTAACCAACATCTAAGAAATACCAGGATCAAGACATTCCAAACTACCATAGACACATTTGTTCTCCTTCAAGTCCCTCATCTAGCACATTGTAAAGTCCCAGACACTAGGCTCCAAAGATTTGACCATAATATGCCAGATGACTAAAACTAATCATCATATTTACACTGTATTTGGAATTTCCATTACCCAATATATCCAAATTCGGGTAGTCTTAGAAAAAATTGACTGACTCTTGAATGAGTGAATCTCAAAACTTTTCTTTCCCTCAGTTTGGTATCAGAAGTATTTCTTTGACTTTCAATTCAAAGCACATTCATAAGACAGAATGCTGTGTACTTTTTTACATGTAGCGTAAAAAAGCTCACCTCTAAATTTCTACTCTTTGACTCCTCAACAATTTGGCAACCTGAAGAAGGTTTAAATACTTAATTCATAATTAATGCTATTTCAGACAATGATATAAACAATATTTTCAGCTAAGAGAATTCATACTAAGAACTGTGAATATACTTTAGATAAGGAACAATGGTCTAAAATGGAGACTTTAGGTGACTACAAAATACCTTTGGAGACATAAGGAAAAAAAAAGTACTTTTTCAAGTAGGGTTTTCTTTCCTGCCTCAACAAACACACAGAGATAGGTGAAATCCCACTTCTGGATCCAACAAAAACACTTTAAAATCTGGTCTTTCTTGTCTAATCCATGTAAAGAATTAAAAATACGTAATATACCTTTGCTTTCCTCATCTCACTTGTCTGAGAACTTCCTCTGCATCAATTTGCTCAGTAGCAATGTCTTAAAAAAAATTAGTAAGGTTTAGCTAGAAATAGAGGCTGGATTGATGCTTTTATTGATTAGAAGTTTTAATCTGGCAAAGACTTTTTATATATCTAGAGCTACATCTAAATGGGTATGTGCACAAAAGTTAACACACTGTGTAGTCCAACTGCATCACTGGAATGATTGGAAGGCTTTAAACACCAAAATCTGTGGAGAACATGTTTTCATAGACACTTGCCCGCACATTGTTTAGGCCTGAAACAAAATGTTCCTGAAACCCAGGCAGAACTGGGACTTCAGCTTATTAGAATTTTTTAAATTATAAACTTCACACTTGTAAACTGAGGAAAAGCTGTAAACACTTATCTGGGCCAATGTCGGTCGGTTACTCTGTTCAAGGGCAGCAAGATGTTTCTCTAGATATGCTGGTCCACATTGTAATGAAAATATTTTTCAGCATGTTTCTCTTAGCTAAGTGATACATGTGTTTATTCTCTTCTCCAAATCTGAGGGTGGACTGATGGGTCAGTGGAACATGGTCATACAAATATTTACATATAGCATTGAAAGAATAATCTTTTTGTAACTTACCCGCCAAAGAATAAGGCTCATTGAGAGAGATCAGCTTGGCCGTTCCTTCTGCAATCAGTAGGTAGTAAAAATAGTTATTTCTGAAAATAATACAAATGCAAAGATTAAATTAGGTAATCTGTGAACTTTATTTTGCATCAAGAATTGTAATACCAGTATAAATACATTTTACATATACCTTCTAAGAATCTCTAATTTTGACAACATTGTTAACATAGACTGTGATTTCCTCCTCTCCCATGTACTGCATTCAGAGATGATTACATCATCTCAAAGAGACAGAAAACCAGAAATAGGCCAGGGAGGCCCATTATGGCATACACAGAGTAATTAAAAAATAACTTTTTAGTTACAGAAGGAGATAAGTCAAGAAAAAAAGCACTATTATGTTTCTAAAGGGACAAATAAAATCATGTGCAATTTAAGTTCTCGGAAAGGACGGTAACACCTTCCATCTGTTGAGAACAGCCTTGGAAGCAGAGGAGGAAACTCTGTTCCTTGATCTAGCAAAGAATTTAAACTACCAGCTTAAATATTTGAGCAAATTGTTGAAACCAATGGCAGTCATTTGAAGTTAATCATCAAATTGGTCACTTTCCTGAAATAACTAAGTATTAATACAGAGTAATCAATGTGTTTTTAAACCCTCTAGTATAGCTGAAAGACAATGACATGTTCTATCTTAATAGCAGGACAGTAAGACAATTTCTTTAAAAAAAAATCAAATTAAATGCAAACAATTAATACACATATGTATTTTGGGGTAAAAAGGGAAAAGGTGAGTAAAACCAATTTGAAAATTAAAACATATTAATATTTTATTTTGACATTATCCCAAATTTAAATGTTTCCATTTTTATGTCAGATTGCTCCTCTTAAAAATACACCTTTTAAAGAAAAAATTAAATTTTATAGTGAAATGTTCTGCCCATCAAAATACTTTAAGACATTTTTCGTTTCTTTGTTCCTGTGAGAAAAATAGTTCTGGTTCAAAGCAAAAGGGCAATTTTTCGCATAGCTCTGTAGTTAAAGGCTTTGAGTGAATCAATACTTGCAAATAATGTAGGCATGTCAAAAGGAACATTCTGTTTCCTCCAAAGAGAATGTAATTTCGGTGAATCACTGGTAACCACAGTATATTAAATTCTTTAACAAAATACAAAGGCATAGTCAAAGATTTCCCTAGCAGTCTTATCAGTACAAGAAAAGAAAGAAATCTCATTAAAAAGCAAAACTAGCTATTCCCCTTTTCATAATCATCCAAACTTTTTGCCTCAGGGTTCAGGACTTTCCATTACGTTAGTAATGCTGTGGACTGATCAAATATTTTAAACAAAGCTTGATTCAGTGTCATCACTCAAGCATGCTTCCAACAATAGAAAATTGCTGTACAGCAGACAAAAATTATCCTCCATGGTTTAGCTTTGAGAAAAAGGGAAGTTAACAACAGAGAGGCTGCTCTCTTAAAGGTTCACCATTTCTACAAACCTCTTAGTTTCCAGTGCCTGAGGGTCTTGGAAACACAGTCTATGCTTCAACTCAGTTCTCAATATTTACATTCACATGGCTTTGCTCAGGACCTGACTCCTGCATGTTCAGTTCACCATACACACGGGTAGTTAAAATAATAAGCAGTTGGACTCACCAAATCTTGAGACCGTAAGAATTCTTCAAAAGTAAAAGGAGGCTCTTGCATTTTCTGCCGACATACAGTAAGAATTGTTCTCACCAGAATGCCTTAAAAAAACCCTAAGATAACATACATTAGCAACAGAAGAATACTACACATTCTTAAATGTTGAGAAACATGCTAAAAATGTGAAAGATATGCAAGGACATTTAATCATAAAGGCAGAACTTCCATTTTCTTCTCAGTACCTCCACATGAAATATTTGTACTATTATTATCAACATACTAATACATACTGAAGAAAAAGTGAATGTCCAATCACCGCGCAAATTGGCTCTGTTCTTACAGATTCAGTTTTTGTTTAGAAGTTGGAAGAAACGCAAGGGTTGCAGATTAGAAGAACTCTTACTGAAATCAATCAACTGGTATCTTCTGAGTTCAGTATAATTAAGAACTCAAACTTTACATGGTTACATATGAGCAGAAACCAAGCGTGAGAAATACTGCTTTGAAAAAAAATTATCTTTTTAGTAAATTGTGAAATTAAGAACCTCCAAACACAAATGTTATAGCAACCATTCCTAAAAATGGGTTTGTTAATATCACAGCTTTTGTGCAAATAACAATAGAATAAAAGTATACAAAGGAGTAATTCAGATTTCAGAGCCCGCTTTTAAAATAATGAGCAGGCTCTGTTCATTCCCAAACAACAAGTTCTGGATTAAGCACCCCAAGAAATCACTCAAACAAAGTAAGAGATGGTACACTTAGTAAAACCTACCATAATTAAGAAAAAATTTTAGAAACTAATACAAAAGTCTTCTCTGCGTCCAATAAACCCTTTGTTATTTCAACATGATTAACTACTGCACATCAAGACGTATTGTCACAGCATAAGGAGACAAAAAAATACGGATGGTGAAATGTAGCCATTTTTTCCTACTACTGCAATGTATTACGAACTGCTAGCACAAAAAACGGATCAAGCCAAAACAAAACAAGTAACAACAGAATGCTGGTAGAAATCCTCTGCTACTGAATGTAATACCACACTGTGAGGTTTTTGGGGTGTAACTGAGATCAAAGTTTGGCATAAAATCTGCCTACAATGTCAACTTTTTCCCCTAAGGCTATTACGACTAATATATCACAGACTTCATTTCACTGAGTTGGGGAAATATCCTCTATACCAAAATTACTGCTTTAGTTTACTCACTTCAACCTAAAAATGCAGTTACTGAACACTGAATATTGGGTAAATGCTACTGTGGAGCAGCATCCTCAACCAGGCCAAGGAATTCCACAGAAAAGGTCCCATGTCCTTATGTAAAGAGAGATGCAAAACAAGAGAGGAATACAGCAACACAATTCTTCCACCACTTGGGAGTCAACCCTAAGCGTGCAGTAAGCATGCTACTGGGTGTGGGGGGAGGAACAACCAGGTGGAAAAAAAAAACCCATCTAACTGATCTAGCTTTCCTGGAGTTAACTAGGGAGTGAAACAAAACCTTCAGCGTCCCACCACAATGGTTTCCAGGTACTTCTACCGAGCGGACAGACCCCGCAGGACGGCACCACCTCCCATTGAGGCGAGGAACCGCCGCAGGGAGAGTAAAGGACAGGAGATCTTTCCCAGGGGCTAGTAAAATCTGGAAGGGAAACCTGCTGGAAAGGGTGGGTTTCTTCCCCACAGGTAACAGCATGTGATTTCTGGTCGGGTTTTTTGCGACACAAAACGTGGAAAAAAGGCGGTTCGGGGCGGGAGGCCCTCAGATAAACACGAAATCCCGTTAGGAGCCACACCCTGACTCAGGCTCTCTCTCTACCGGGGGGGGACCCCGAGCCGCAGCCGAGCTGAGGGAGAGGAGAGGGAGAGGAGGACACCCCGCCGCGGAGAAGGGCCCTCAGGCCCGCCCAGTCAGTCAGTCTGTCGCGTGGGGCTGCCACGCGGCCCTTGGGCGGCACGCACTGCCACCGCGCCCGCGCGTGCCGTCACCAAGCGCCCCTAGCAACCGCGCCGCGCCGAAAAGCACCTTCCCGGGCACACTCTTCCGGCCCTCCCCCCCCCGCGGCGGCCG